>NC_090888.1:52829162-52834162 GCF_036669925.1 Montipora capricornis
CTGACGTTTAGACCGTAATTCCTTTAATGGAAACGCGTCATCTTCATGTCGATTCAGTAAGGGCCTTTCAAATGAAGATTTCCTGGCTTTGTTTTTGCAACTCGCGAAATTAACTGTAATGCTAACCAATTAACCGAGGCAGAATTTTTTTTTAACTCCATCCTTTATCGGTGAGGCGTTTACTAAATCTTCAATGACTTTAATATGTGTGTGAAAAATTATCTCAGAAAACATTTGCTCTCTTGTGACGTAAAACCGGAAAGAAGGCAATAGATAAGCAACTCACTTATCCCTAAAAGTAACCACTTTTCCATTGCTCTGTATCCGGAACAACATGGCAAACCTCACTGTTTCGAACTTGACAATTGTTACAATGAACGGCGAAGCGAATTCGAACTATGTCTTCAGCGTGGTTTTCATTTCCACAATCATCTTCATTAATGTTATCGGCTGTCCATTCACAATCGGACTGAACGTGTTGGTGATAAAAGGTGTAAAAAGAAGACCGAGACTTCAGAGCAATTCGAACATCATGCTGGCGTGTTTAGCCGTCACTGATGTGATGACAGGTCTGATCTCGCAGCCTTCGTATATACTATGGCAGACCTTCCTCCTGCTTGATATTGACATCGCCTATTACTTCTCTGCCGTTCATATGCTTTGTATTGTCGTGTTGTCTTACTCGTCGGCTCTTCATCTCATGATGGTTGTCGGCGAGAAACTGATTGCAATCAAATATCCGTTTTGGTACCCCTACGTTATGACAACACGAAACATTAAGATGGGAGCCTTTTTTTGCTGGGTATATAGCAGTTCGTTTGGAATGCCTCTTCACCTGATCGGTGGTAGCGGCGCCCTGTATTTTCTTTCTGCCTCTCATGTCTTTTTTGTGTGTGTTATTTTCGTTTCTTGTTCTTACGTAATCCTTTACTTTGAAACCCGTCGGCATCAAAAGATGATTAAAGCTCAGCAGCTACCTCAAGAACAAGTAGAAACATTCCTTAAGGAGAGTAAAGCGTTGAAGACGACAGTATTAGTGGTCGGTGCTGTTGGACTGTGTTTGTTGCCAGCATTTCTCTACCTTGTTCTGTTAGCTGTTGGATTTTTCCGCAAGAGAAGTTATCTTTTCCGTCCAATGGATGCAGTGGTACGCTCTTTCCTGATGATAAACTCTGTTCTTAATCCACTGATTTATTGCTGGCGACAAGAAGAAATGAGGATGTTTGTATTTAGAGCTTCAGTGCATGCGGTTCATCCAATTGACTAGACTTAAGTATAGGCTAACAAGGTGACTTGTAAGGAAGGTTGGGAGCTGGTCACTTTTTCGATTTCGTAGTAAACCCGTCAGGTTTTTCATTCGTTACTGCTCACATGATCATCGCAGTTTTCAACAACTTGACCAGTCATTAAGTGCCTATCATCTCAACACAGTTTTCCACTTTTCTTATTTCTCCGAAATCTTCTTAAACACATCTTGCTGCTTTTAGGACATTTTGATTGAAATTTCACTTTTTAAAATTGGCCTTGAAAGACGGGAAAAGTGGTCATACTTTGATCCAAAACGGAGCAATGAAGGGGAATGGGTTCGATACCGGGTTGACTCCACAGACTGTGTTCTTTGAAAACAGCGATGACCCCGGTATCGAACCCATTCCCCGTCATTGCTCGGTTATAATTCTTACCCCTCCTCCTCCTCCCCCTTTCCCTGTCTGCAGTGTTTTCTTGGTAGTGGTGGGGATTTAATTTTGTGTAAGGCGATTTTTGTACCCTTACTTTTACTGGGCTCATTACATTTTTTCTTGAACCAAATAATTTTGTAATTAAATGGATAACTTTACTGATTAAACCGGCTCTGGGCCTTTTCTCTGAGCCATTTCGGTCCACTTCGTGGTTACTATCTTTTTCGGAATGCCCAGTGAACGAGCTCAGGTCATGCAGCCCAATATTCAAAGGAATTCCTTATTTGGGGAGGGAGGAAGGGCATAAAACAACAAGATGTATTTAGGGCGATTTCATTGTAAGGCAGACACAATATTTAGCTCTTATTAACCGAGCAGGAGGTCTGTGTGTGAGAATCTTGATCGAGGTTAAGTACAGACCTCACTGCGTTCGGTCTGTACACCCGACCGAGGTCAAGATTCTCCCATACAGACTGACTAAGCTCGGTTAATAAGATGTTTATTATATGGCAAACAAGAACAATTTAATTCGTTTAATGTAACTAGTTTGTACTAACTGATATTTTGCTTGCGAACGGCGATGAGTGGCAATGAGATGAACACAATTCTGCCATAGATGTCGGTCTAGATGGGAAAATCTAGACCATGGTCATTATCGATTTCAGCAAATCAAATTCATGAATTTGGTAGTTCCTAGTCCTTGTGAGACAGAGCCATATAATAAACAAGAATCCTAACCCCGGGAGATTTGAATAGGGTAAAACATGGATTTAGCCCATTACTTATTTTCCTGAAACACTTGGTTAACAAGACGCTCTAAAAAAAGCGTACACTGGGTTGCCTGTGGTACTTGTTACACAAAACCAGAAGGCACTGAGGGAAGTGGTCAAAACTAGTAAACTCGAACAGGACCCATCAAACCACAAAGTAGATGGTGTCTGCCTGCACCCCCCTTGGTTAACGTCAAAAGATGGTGTCTATATTGCATAGCCACCCCTCTATCCAGCAGTACAGTGAGATTCAAACCTCACTTTTCTTGTTTGTCTAGTAATGCCGATTCTTGCAAGCTGAATATTCCTTTGTCAACTCAAATTTAAAAGCCAATAAAATGTTGTCGGTAATGTTCATGAGATAAGTTCGAAGATAGGTGGTGTCTTTGAGAACCCCCCTACCTCAAAGGTGTGTCCTGTTCGAATTTAGTAGTTTTGACCAGCTCCCTGAATTGGGAGGTCATCAAGTGGGGGGTCACCCACATATCGCGCCAGCAGAGGCCCTTTGGCTCACACGTTCACACCTTTAATTATTTTGTAATATCCTGTCCCATTGTTTTCAGAGTAAAACAACGTACTTTTTAGTCAAGAAACTTCCGTCTTTGGTTTTTTTAATTTTGTTGTAATATTTAACTGATTATTTACATTTCATCTGTCGGGTCAGGAAACCTTCTTTGCTGTGTTCCTGAGAAACGTATCTATTCCAGGTGATCTGCTGACGTAATTTGGAGGACTGGGAAGAAAAATTTTAACGCCTTATCCCACAACCGCGCGCGGCCTTAGGTGTTGTCCAAACTCCCTGCAGGATTGCCATCGCCAAAATTCAATAGATCATTACGCGTCTACCACATTTCCTGTTACTGAATGAACATTCAAGTAGACCCGACAAGATCTAACCACCCCTCTGCCATGTTGAATTCGAAAATAAGGCCGCGCGCGGTTGTGGGATACGGCGTTAAAATATTTCTCCCCAGTCCTCCGAATTACGTCACCAGATCACCTGGTTGTGACTTCAGGGTGAACTATTTACTCAATCGCGAGGTTGAGCGGCCATGTAATTGAAAATCTGAACATCTGGGTTTACCTCGGTGTAAAAACCTGTGAAAAATTTTCTTTGTTTTGTTAGCTCGTGGTAGCGTTACGTTATTGCTTGATGTTTTTTTGGCTCTTTTGTTTTCCTTTGTGTCACGTCATCTGCGAGTTTCACAGGTTTTTACACCGAGGATGGGCCGAACATCTATGAGATACAACAAACAGACTTGCGAATTATCGCAGATCACAATGCTGACAAGCACAAAAGCAGAAGAAATGGTTAATAAATATGAAGTTTGTTACTATCTGAATGTTTTTGTGTTAGAGTAAAGGGATATATTGTCACGCAAATTGATGTAATTTCGCAAAAAGCGTGAGTTTCATGTAAACAATCTTCGCACTAGTAAGTGGTAGCAATAAATTGAATTAACCAGGAAGTTAAAGAAATATTGTTGCCTTACCATATAACTTCATTTTTACACTACAATGACAAAATCATTTGTCAGAGAATTCCTGTCTCTCAGCGTATCACATTTCAACGCATTTATGCAAATTTGTTCCAGCGAAATTTTTATTCTTTCAAATATCAACAAAAATATTATTTCTCGTCAAGCGTTCCATCTTTTATGTTCAAATAACCGCTAAAAATAAAGATTTGTTAACGATCTATCCGTATCCCGTAGATATTTTTTCATAATTTAATATTCTGTCAAAATCTGTCAAAACACAAAAATAGCAACGCACGCAACAAATTTAGTCGCATTTACCGCTTCGTCGAATTTCCATGCTTGCCATGCATTGTGTGTGACCTGTTATAAATATTTTTTCACAAAATGTTCCCGAATCGTCAAGTATCACCACAGAAGACAAGAACATCATTCTAAAAGCTTATTCTACGCAAAAAGTAGGTTCTAAAGGTAAATTTGAAAGTGGAAATCACGAGGCAATATGGTATATTTAATTGAGTTAACAGAACAGAAAGACGCCAACCTCATTTTGACACGAAAATGCTTTACTATTGCCATAAAAACTATCCAGTTAAGCTCGCATATTACAAAACATGATGAATTCATAAAGGCCACTTTTTCCAGGGAAATATTTTTTGAAACAAACAACATATTTGCTATTAGAGGCAATCTTTCTTTCAAAATATTCTTGGCTGTCACATTTCATATTATTTTTACCTGAAGACTGTGCAGAGAGTTACCAGAGAATTATCCATTTGGTTTCAGTGTTCTACATAACAGCACACTTGGTAAAATATTATTTTAGAAACACAGCTCACTTTGATTTCGGCTCGACGGGCGATAGATTGTTGTCGAAGTTCATTACTCGTCACTTTTAAGATTCCAGGTGTTTGTATATCACCGCCTGTCTAGTTTATCCAACTGACTTTCCATTATTGAGCTCCATAAGGGTATATTCTGTTTAAAATGGTACTATGATCAAAAAATCATTTCTTTTTTTTCCTTCAGATTTTGAAAGCGTGTTCGCTTAACACCTAACTGGCAAAATTTTG
>NC_090888.1:52839162-52871662 GCF_036669925.1 Montipora capricornis
TGATAAACTCTGTTCTTAATCCACTGATTTATTGCTGGCGACAAGAAGAAATGAGGAAGTTTGTATTTAGAGCTTCAGTGCATGCGGTGCTTCCAATTGACTAGATTGAAGTATAGGTTAACAAGGTACCTTGTAAGAAAGGCTACACCTGCACTTCAGTGTACTCCTTAAACTAGCAGTTAATGCTAGCGCTTCTCTTTATCCATGAAATTTAAAAGAGAAGTAATCACCAGCTGATGAAGTGATCGTCCGAAATGTCCAGAAAACAAGTGGAAACAATAAAAAATCTTACTCATCAACTTTTAAGCCTTCGTTTCATGCGATATTTTTTTGGTGAATGATAATGAAAGGCGAGGGGGATATACGTGAAAGGCATTTCATATAATTCGTATAATTTATTCCTTATCTACATAGGCAATTATGTCAGGTACCACTTAACATCATCATAGTTATGAACTTTAATTACGCAGCACCGACAGCAAAGCCATGTTCGGTGTTCAACGTGAGCTCTGCGATACCGATGCAATGTTCCACCAATTGAGTTATCAATTGATAGCCAAGCCAATTGATTGAGCTATCAAGGCAATTGGGAGCTGGTCACTTTTTTTGATTTCGTAGTAAACCCCTCAGGTTTTTCATTCGTTACTGCTCACATGATCATTGCAGTTTCCATCATCTTGAGCAGTCATTAAAGTTCCTATCACCTCAACACACTTTCCCACTTTTCTTATTTCTCCGAAATCTTATTAAATACATCTTGCTGCGTTTAGAACCTTTTGATTGAAATTTCGCAATTTTAGAATTGGCTTTGAAAGACGGGTAAAATGGTCATATTTTGATCCAAAACCTAGCAATGAGGGGGAATGGGTTTGTAATAACTGAGATTTTGCTTGCGAAGGGCGATGAGTGGCAGTGAGCTGAAAACAATTCTGCCATAGTTTGCTCGTCCTCCTTACCTTTTTTCTCATCATTCTTTTTGGCACTTCCATAGATAATTTTGGTAGAAGAAAATACCTGCTACTTCTCTGTATAAAATTTATAACATGTGCGATGACATAAAACGTGAGGGATACCGTACTCATAAACATTGAATTTGTGATGGTGTGTAGCAATATTTTTCGTTAACAGAAAAGCAGTTTGATAACTTAAAACTAAGAATTACTAGTACTATAGCCTCAAGGACTTCAAAAAGAGAGTACATTTCTCAAAACGGAGGAGCGTCAGCGTAAGCGTGAATTTACTTCGACAGAAATTGTATTATTATTATTGTGCTGTCATCACAGTATAAGTAACAGACACCAAGCAAGCTCATAAGAGGTCACATACAGGTAGTCTGAAACCATGGCAACAAGGACACAATAATCAGACAGTGTGTCTATTTCTGGATACGAACGAGTTTAAAATATGCCTCGTTTGATTTACTTCGAAAGAGATATTATTGTGTAGTCATCCCAGTATGAGTAACAGACACAAAGTCAAGCGCATAAGAGGTCACATCCAGATAGTCTGAAACCATGGCAACAAGGACACAATAATAAGTCAGTGTGTCTAATTCTGGCGGACGAGTTTAAAATATGCTGCGTTTGATTTACTTCGGAAGAAATTGTATTATTATTGTGTAGTCATCCCAGTATGAGTAACAGACACCAATGCAAGCTCATACGAGGTCACATACAGGTAGTCTGACACTATGGCAACGAAGACACAATAATAAGACAGTGTTTTTCTTGTCCAAACTGAGAAGAGTACAATGTTCCTCGATAATTGATTTTATGACTATGAGAGCTACCATTGTTATCCAGTTTTGAACGGTATTGTTTCAGGAGCAATAGCAGAATACTCGGCCCACCAAATGTCCTACTAAAAAAGCTACCAACGCGGTCCACAGTCCCGAAATCGATGAATGAAAAGAAAACTGTTAAAGGGCAAGCTTCTAAACGAGTGCTTTCCTCTTCACACGATCTCGTGAAAAGTGTAGTTAACCGAACCGCAAAATGAAAGCTAACATTTTCCGAGAATGCTAATGAGAATGCTAATTTGGTTGGCAGGGTATTCTGCAATCTAGCCTTGTTTCAAAACGTACCGAAAATTCCACTTTGTCAGTTTTCTTTGTCAGGTGACTACACATCCACGGAACTCGAACAGATCTTGCAAACTGTGTTTTTAAATTACTATTTTCAATAAAACCTTGCTCAACAAAACGGTTGAGATACGCGACAGACAAATTGAATGGGCGAACTTCGCAAAGCGACATTTATTTCATACTGTAATCGTTTAGCCGAGAACAAAAAAGCTTATTAATCTTAAATTAAAGACTGGCTGCATTTTAACAAGGTACCTAATGTTGTGGATCCTGAAATATCCTACTTTGGAGTAGGGTAGAAAGAGTTGAGTAAAATTATAGGAAAATGGAAATTCAGTAAGACTACGACTTTTAGATTTTTATCTTTAGCCCATTGATAACCTGCGATCAGGCCCACTTTTAGCTTCTCCCATAATTTTATGTTCTCTTATGTCCTCACATCGCTAACTCCACAGTACGTACCACGCGAAACTAAAATAAAGCCTAAAAAAATTTGGTTTTATCAACGGAGTTGATAATGTAAATTGGCCACCGTACAGAGATTCTAAAAGCTGACGCTTTCGTCAGCTGAGGATTCGTCAGAGCGAATCCTTCGCTCTGATGAAGGGCTAACGCTCGAAACTTACCTTTTCGAAAATTTTCAGTCAGAAAAAAAGGCCCCCGAAATTCTAGGTGAGCTGTTAAGGGTAAAAACCCGGTAAAAATGGGCAATCATACCATGTTCGAAAATCCTAGGACAGGCAGGCAAGCAAGGAATTTTAAAACAAATGTTCCGAAAATTCTAGATCTCAAATCGTCTTCCGAATAGATATTTTCCGAAAATTGACGTTGGGTGCTCCTGATTAAAAGTAGTGAATATTCAGTACAAGTCACTTCGAAAAGTGTTTTCTCCGCGTTGAAAGATATATTTGCATAAAATTTTGCAAAATGGCATGGCTTTCCAATGATCAAAACAATCTTATAATTATTACACCTTTCACGGCATCATTCTCGTTGCTGCTGTTAAGTCTATCGACGTCAAAAACGATGTCTTCTTAGAGGGATACATGAGCTTTATTGTTAAGCCAGTTTAAGCAGGCCCGGCCGCTATCATGAACCGTATTTGTCGTCCGGCATCACCACAGGTTCCCCAAGCTGAAAATACGTGGTGTATGCGACAGCTTGTGTATATAGAGAATTGTATGGGAAAATCACCGATCGTAAAAAAGTTGTGTAAATAACTATCTCATTTGAAATAAAGTTTTCCTACCTCAAATGTGTGACCAACTTGTCTCTTTTGCCGAGTTTCGAGCCATTCTGACGCCGTTTAGTGAAGTCATCCGGAAGGCCGTTACTGAAATAATAGGAAGGCCGGTAACTCCATCCATCGCCGGCCAGACCTCACTCCACAAATCGTTTTCTCCTCAACAGGAAAAGTCCCGAATCGCAATAAAAACAACAGTTCCATAAAGCCTCTAAGCTGGCTTAACAGTAAATCCCATCCTTAGCCTTACAAGAAGACATCTTTTCAGCATCGATAGACTTGATTGCTAGAAGGAACAACCGCGCGCCCGTGGCTCAGTTTGTTATGCAGGAGATCATGAGTTCGACTCCGGCCAGACCCGCAACACTCATGGTCCTAAAATAATTGAAGAGAAAGTGCTGCCTTTGTAATAACATCCGCAAATGGTTAGACTTTCAAGTCTTCGCGAATAAGGACTATAAATCGCAGGTCCCGTCTCACAACCTTCAATGTTCATAAACTCTGTGGGATATTAAAGATCGCACATACTAGTCGAAAAGAGTACGGTGTTGTGGTCTGGTCTTTTCATCAGCCTTGTAGTCGGTTTGGCATAATCTTCTGAAGGGATTACTGATCGATGACACCACATAACAGCGAAAGAGGTAGTAGTCAAATCGAAGGAGTCCAAGTGCTAAAACTGGTAAACTGGTAAACAAGAATACTACCGTGCATGAAATTTCAAGATTGTTTCGATCAGGTTAAAACCATTTTGCAAATATACACCTGTGAACTTCACGAAAACGGTGTTTCGTGCTCTTCTCAGTGACTTCTTCTTAATATTTATTATATTTAAGTGCCAAAAATGCCAAAAACCGTAACTCAATATTAACTCAATTTTAACTCAATCTTAACTCAAACTCAACTCAAACTCAACTCAACTCGTAACTCAATCAATAGTCTATCTCGTTTGTTACAACGACCACAACAGCAAAACAAAATACATTACTTTTACCCTTTCTTTAATTTTGTGAATCATATGATCGCAAACACTTCTTCAAACAGAGTTAACTGAATAGAGTGTAATGTGAAGTGCTAGATTTCAATCCCATATGAAACGGCTATCTTAAGTACGGTGGTTATTTCCCTGCGAATGACGTAATCCTTGCAAGTTCTAACATGTTCTTTGCTTGGCTATACTTCATTCCCCCTTTTTACCCGATCTCTGAACTCGCTTCAATAAAACAGCACGCCAATTCACTTCTCTTGTCTAATAATGCGAAAAATAATGGAAAAAATACAGTTAAGTCAACGACTGTCGCTCCTGGCGAAATCACGATCTTATTCAACACACTGCCCAAATTCCATGAATGACGTAATCGCTTTTTATGTATTCCACACTCGATTCGAATCAACACAGGGGGCCCACACAATCGGATGTGTAGCCGATTGTTATTTTACAGTAAATGTACTAGATTTACCGTTTGCTTCACCTATAGCGATATATCGTTAACTATGTATGTAAATCAATGATAAGGAGTACACTGAAGTGCAGGTGTAACCTTTCTTACAAGGTACCTTGTTAACCTATACTTCAATCTAGTCAATTGGATGCACCGCATGCACTGAAGCTCTAAATACAAACTTCCTCATTTCTTCTTGTCGCCAGCAATAAATCAATGGATTAAGAACAGAGTTTATCATCAGGAAAGTGCGTACCATTGCATCCATTGGATGGAGAAGATAACGTCTCAAGCGGAAAAATCCAACAATGAACAGAACAAGGTAGAGAAATACTGGCAACAAACTCAGTCCAACAGAACCGACCACTAATACTGTTGTCTTCAACGCTTTACTCTCCTTAAGGAATGTTTCTACTTGTTCTTGAGGTAGCTGCTGAGCTTTAATCATCTTTTGGTGGCGACGGGTCTCAAAATAAAGGATTAGGTAAGAACAAGAAACGAAAATAATACACACAAAAAAGACATGAGAGCCAGAAAGAAAATACAGGGCGCTGCTACCACCGATCAGGCGAAGAGGCATTCCAAACGAACTGCTATATACCCAGCAAAAAAAGGCTCCCATCTTAATGTTTCGTGTTGTCATAGCGTAGGGGTACCAAAACGGATGTTTGATTGCAATCAGTTTCTCGCCGACAACCATCATGAGATGAAGAGCCGAAGAGTAAGACAACACGATCATGCAAAGCTTGTGAACGGCAGAGAAGTAATAGGTGATGTCGCCATCAAGCAGGAAGAAGGTCTGCCATAGTATAAACGAAGGCTGTGAGATCAGACCTGTCATCACATCAGTGACAGCTAAACACGCCAGCAAGATGTTCGAGTTGCTCTGAAGTCTCGGTCTTCTTTTTACACCCTTTATCACAAACACGTTCAGTCCGATTGTGAATGGACAGGCGATAACATTAATGAAGACAATTATGGAAATGAAAACAACGCTGAAGACATAGTTCGAATTCGCTTCGCCGTTCATTGTAACAATTGTCAAGTTCGAAACAGTAAGGTTTTCCATGTTGATCAGGGATACAGAGCAATGGAAAACTGGTTACTTTTAGGGGTAAGTGAGTTGCTTATATCTTACCTTCTTTCCGGTTTAACGTCACAAGAGAGCAAATGTTTTATGAGATGATTTTTCACACACATATTGAAGTCATTGCAGATTTAGTGAACGCCTGACCTATAAATGATAGAGTTTTAAAACTTTTATGGCTCGGTTAATTGGTTAGCATTACAGTTACCTTCGCGAGTTGGAAAAACAAAGCCAGTAAGTCTACCTTTGAAAGGCGCAAACAAAAACAAAAACAAAGCCAGGAAATTTTCATTTGATAGGCGCTTACTGAATTAACATGAAGATGACGCGTTTCCAATAAAGGGATTACGGTCCAAACATCAGCTTAAATCTCTTTCACAGAGGTTAATTTACCTTTAACAACCCTTTTTATAAAGTCATGTTTTCGTTGTTTCGATAAAGGTTGCTGAAAAACATTAAAACGCGCAAAAGGGGAGAAGTAAAAAAAAAAAAGTTTGTTGGTTAAGGTAAAGGAAATAGTCAGGTAAGTCTCGAGTTAATCTCGCTGAGCATGTCTTGATAACTGTTCTACTAAGTGAGAGACTGTAACTCAAATGAAGTTTTGTCAAAGCAGCTGACATCAAATGGCAAGGTTGAGAAGATTGGAAAATCATAATGTCCGGTGACGGAAGAATCAACCTTACAAGAAAGGGTTTCTCTCCACTCTTATAATTAGAAAGTAAAGCATTCACTAATTAGCAAGTAACGAGGGAACATTGTATGTATGGATGAGAGTTAAAAGAAAATCATAAAAAAAATTATGGGGTTAACAAATAAACCAAACTTTGTGGGAAACTAAATCTCTACTCAAAAACAACTGCAATTTAAAAAAAAACCTATTAAGCACGACAACCGGAACTACAAGATTTATATCGCTGTCGTTACGTGGATTTAAAGCCCAATCCGACACGATTAAACATGACTAAAAATTAAGGCCTCATTTACACTAGCTAGTTTTCCTTGACAAGTCCACTAGTCAAGGAAAACTTGCCGACTGTATACACTAGCAAGTTCTCCTTGACAAGTTTTCCTTGGAAGTGCAAATGAAAATATAGCACGTTTTCCTTGACAAGTGCACTTGACAAGTAATTTACACTAGCAAATATCGTCCTTGACAAGTTTTTCCTTGAAAAGTTAAGGAATAACTTGTCATATTTTTTTCCATTTACACTGCCAAGGAAAACTTTTATTCAACACGATCTCAAGTGATGATGGGTGAACAGAGGACTAAGGAAAGTAATAAAACGAAACTCCACCCACGCACAAATTTCTTTATGCTTGAATTTGACGAAATGAAACGGAAGTGATTATCGACGAAATTAACATGAGTCTTCGTATTGATAACTTCTTGATATCTCTTTATTCCTCACTTCAGATTTAAAAAGAATAAAGGAAGTCATGACCAGAGACTGAGACTAGTTAAACAAGGTCTGTAAAAGTGGCTAAAAGCCGAATCGGCAATAAGCCAACCCCATCACTGCTACTGTAAAGATTAGGTACCTATTCCCCTGTACAGCATGTGTTGCAGATTGTAAAGCGCTTTTGAATCGATGCACTGTGAAGTCCCCGCATTAAACCAACTAACAGTTCCAAATCTGACAATCCTTCCAGTTTCAGTTAGGTGAAAATATCTCTCTAATTTTATTGTTATAATAACCGAGAGAAAGCCTAGAATAACATACAGCTGTATTCATGAAAATAATAAAGACAGTTTACTTGAATAATAAAAAAAAAAACAAGTTATTTTTGCTTGGTCAAACATTGAATTAGACGGGTGTGGCAAGAAATTAATTATTGTCCCTTTTCTAGACAATTTTCAAGAGCTGTTTAGAAATCATCTTTTATTAATTGACATGCTCAGTATCTGCGACATTTGATTTAAAGTAATACCGTTGTCATCATGCAGGATCTCATGCAGGAAGAAAATGAGAGATGAATAACAACCCTGGCTTTTTTTCATCACAAAACCAATAAAATTTTCAACGCTGAACTCCTCATCACAATCTCTGAAAACAATTTGGAATGTTGCTTGCCATGCATAGTTTGACCAGATCAGCACACACAGTAGGAAGAGTTTTAGATTTCAGCACTGAAATCAGAACAAATGATATGTTTAGGAAACAGCAGGAAACTGATCAAAGTATGACAATAATATTATTGACACTTGCTCGTTTTCATGCACAAATGTCACTTGAGATACTTGAAAAAACTTGGAAATCTGTGCCCTATTTGAAAAGATCTCTTTCTAAAAAAGCTAAACAACTTAACTGACTCCCTTAATAAGAGGTCTTCTCTAACAATGCAGATAAAAACAGTTGTTGAAAGTAATGACAGTCAAAATGACAGCCAGTCAGATATCAACACTTTCCACAAGATTACTTAAGGTCAGATGACTGGGACAATGAAATCAGCAGAGATCTAGATATCAATTAAATTTAATCATACCACAACCTACTGGTAGTGCGTCCTGCAAAGCAACACAGAGTTGGAAAGGAGAGAGCATCACATCTACCAGACTACCCATTGCTCCTGCTGTGGACAACCAGGTCATCGAAGTATCTATGGCTCTCGTATCACATGTCAGAGGTTTTGACAAAACAGAAATTTAAAAAACAAATAAATGTTTGATGCCTAAAAAAATAAGCTTACCCCTTTTGACTTTCTTGTTGGAAAAAACTCGGAACTACTGTTTAGTTTTTCTGTCGAGGCCATGTTGAGCGTGAGATCTTGATCATCAAAAGGTCCAAGAACTTTTTCTCCACCACCGAATCAAAGAAAATAGCTCAAAAGCCTCTCAATTGTGTTCGAAGCAGAGCATGCGCACTCATTTTGCCGCGGTGTCCATACCGGGGACTTTCGTTCATGATTGAAAGAGACTACCAAAATGGCGGGAGGGTACCATACGAAGGCGCGGCTACCTATACAGTTTTTCACTGACGGCCAAGGCTACAGTCACAGTCAAAAATATCCTCTACAAAGATATACAGATTGATTGCACAAATATTACCCCGGACCTGTCAAGTATATAGTCCAGTCAAATTGGGGTCAGACCCTCAACAAATTGCAACAAAAGGTTTTTCAACGGATTATGGCTCATTCGGATTTCCTTAACAACATATCAAAAGTCCCAAAGAATCGGAGTTCGGGAAGGCTCCGAAAAACGGAAAAGAAAATTCCCATACAAAGCTTATATGAAAAACCACAGGGTACCCAATTTATATAACGGCTACTATTTTATTGTCTCAATACAGTAACAATTTTGGGCCGGGTAAGCCGCCGGATTGTTGTTTAAGTTAAAATCATGCTATTCGTACAACTGAATAAGAATTGTCACATTGTTTACGCTCTATTTATCAATTTAAACCAGATCATAATCCAGCTACATTGCATGGTACGACTAGAAAGCCTTTTCCTCTAAAGTCGATCCCGCAATCAATCTTTAGTTTCTAAACAGTTATAGAGGTCACAATATCTGTTAATCTAAACATTCTGCTTTGTTGGTGCAGAAAAGAAATTCCCGTCAATGGAACGTTTGACATTGGTCCCATGGGCTCCTAACAAAAGTCTATAATTTCAAATCTTATACAGACCGATGACTGCCACTCGATAACAAAGCAGGTGAGGGGTATCTTACTTTGTACTCCGCTTTAACCGCCTTTCAGAGCTAATTTGTTCAACCAGAGTCGGAATCAGAATCTTCATCGTCAGGGATTTGCTCTGGTGCGTTGGTACAAGCAGACCCTTTGCACTGACCGCAAGCAGAATTACACGGTAGATCATTTTTGCGACAGGAGCAACGGCGGGTGCTGCAGTCTTGTGAACAATTACATCTCATTATCTGGAGAAGAGACTGTGGTGCGGGTGCGAGATCTGTCATGATTGGTGTCAGTTGTTCCGCTGCTGACCTCCATCCCCATTCTGCGTAATTTATGCCCTCTGTACTATCTTTCCATTTTCTTATTTGAAGGTAGACTCGCAGACTGTGGTACTTCACCGCTGAAGAAGTAGGTGGTAAACTCTGAGGCTGTATTGACTTGGATTTACAAGCTAGCTTTTCCAAGTAGCGCTGGTACCGCAGCTGGTCAAGTGTCTGTCCCGGCTTTCCTCCATATAAGCACACTAGGGCATTTTTACCTGCAGTTTTCACTTCATCTACAGTCGATGCCAGGTTGTCGAATACCAGTGCTTGCTGACGGAAGTGCTCTGAGTTCACAAACTTCTTCAGTGACGCGCCCTTTCCTATTCCGTATATGCTGGATGTGGTGTCGCATCCAAGTAGGGCGTGGATAAAAAAAAAGATGCCGGCATACGTCTTCTCCGAGGTCTTTTTTGATTTCATTACTGTACCAGACTCGTCTTTTTTTGGAGCTTGCCTTGGGTTCTGGTCTCATGTAAAGGCGATGTGCGTCCATCCGCACGTAGTGAGCCAGAAGTATTAGGAGGTCAGTGTCATCCCCTACCAGAATTGCATCTTCCGTGTTGGCTGATCCAACTGCGGTCTTAACAATGAGAACGTCCGCGTCTCCATCTGCGTTGAGGGTCTCAAAGCCTTGTTTCTGCCAGAAGGAGACCAACTGAATAACAAATGCTTGCTTATTGTCCTTTTTCATGGGTATCTTTATATCATCTGTGAAGGAGACAGTGCGCCAACTTTTCCCGCAGTTCTTCTTTCTTGCGTCATAGACTTCGTAGAGACTACGTCGTACCTGTCAAACACGATAGTTGTTGCTCTTCCATACGTTTGCAAGACGTAACCACTGTAAATTTCATATACTTCTTTAAACGTGGTTCCGTGTGGCCACGATAGACGATGGAGAAGTGCGCCTCTATCCAATACGTACTTCGTAACTCCAGAGGGCTCAATCTTGGGAGGCTTCGCTTAACATTGACCACATGGCGTCAGCAAGGACCGGCTTTTGTGGTTTTCGTAGCATCCAAGATGAATCGAAAAGCGCAGTGGGATAGCTGCAGAGCTCATATCGGAATAAAGACTCCAGGTCTTCGGAGGAGCTGACTAAAATCAATCGCTGGAATAGCAGCTGCGGGTCTATCTGAACTTGGTCGTTTCCGATTCGGATAGCCGACTTGGAAGCCATTGTAACGGATTGGGAAGAGCGCTTGAATGTGTATTCTTTTGTGGTTTGACCTTTCATTGATTTCAAGATTCTCTTGCCAGCGTCTTGGGCCGTGTCCACATTGACTGAGGTGTCTGCATGGACTCCCGTCATGATGTTGCGGAGCGCTGAATCTTGCGACAAAAATGGGCTTCGTTCAGAAATAGTTGTTAGGACATCAAGGGTATCCTTCATATCGCGCTTCATCCTTGAATTGGTCATGTCCTTATTCTGTTCCCCTGAGTCGTAAAGGACGCCCGTGTACTCCTGCATTGCGCGATTGGTTTCTGCGCAAGTCGGCATCGCCAGTAGCCATGTCAGACATTGTTGCTCTGTCATCCCGCGTCCTCTTGTTAGGTCACCATCTGTTTTGAAGTTGCGCATTAGCACCTGTTCTATATCGAGGTCAGTTGATAAGCCTGCCCAGTACCTATCGCTGCGTCGCACCACATGTAAACCTGACATGAATTCTTGGTACAGCTGTGGTTGTTCTTGGGGAAGTTTGATCGTGCTTTCGAGATACAAATGTACACATTTCACATAAAGGTTGTGACCTGAAGCTGCCAAATAGGGTAACATCTCATCCAAAGCATGCAGATCGAGCGGCCAATTGGCCGTGCGTTCTGCTTTAATAAACCTCCTCAGGATGTCGACCATATCCATGTATTGAACCCAAAGCGCGGCTGTGCGGTTACTCTGGACCAATTTAGCACGATAACTGTTGACGGATGATTTAATTTTTTCCGGGACTTGCGATGACTCAGTTTCTTCAGCGTTGATTTCATTTTTCATGACCTTCTGGAACAGCTTACAAGCATCTTGTAGCAGTACTTTCTGTTCGGCTTAAAAAAATTAAATGAGAAGAAAACATTTACTTATTCAAAACGGTTTCTTGAGTCTCTAGAGTCATCACTCGACATACGTCTACAGATTTAACATCTACTTTATTGCCGCAAAAATAACAATCGCTTTTGCAATCGAATGTCTGGTCTGCACTTCTTTTGCGTTGAATAGTTGCAGATTGAGAACCCGCATTTTCGCGGCTTCTGTTATCCTTGGATATATTGGTGGGGTGGCAGTAATCTCGACGACAATTAGGGTGTAAATGCTGTCCAGGAGCAACATTAATTGAATCATTTCTGAGGCCGCTGGCGCAATTTATACCTTCACTTCCCTTTGTTCCAACTGTGGAAAATTCATGCGCTGAGCCTGCAACTCCGCAAATCGCGCAAACTAGAGGCGCTCCATCCATAAGAACACATTGAAGGAGCAAAACTCCAAATAACAACCTAAGCAATATAGAAATGAAAAGAAAAAAACCTTAAATTATAGTTAAATTGTTATAACAATTTTATCTTTCTCACTATGCTACGAAGCAAGTTTGATTAGCATATTTCAAAATGTATTTGAGCAGCGTCAGCAAATATCGTGCCAGCACAATAGGCTTTCAAAAAGAAACTCTTCTACTTCGAAGCAGTAGTTAGATATGAGCATTGGATTTCTATTAAACTAGAAAGAATGAATTCTGCGATATCTAGGGGGAGATTTCTTTCACACGCCTCGAAGGGCTGATCATGAAACAGAATCTAATTTCACGGCAATTCCTCATATGTAGGTGATCAGCACTGATTGTTTAAAGATTCTCTTAAAATTGAATCAGCATTAAGCTTACCTTGATATAACTTTGGAAGCTACTAGCATCTATCAACTGAATCAAAAGAATTGTTTTCCAATAGAACTGGAGGAATGTACGCTGTCCTTACGGCAAAATCCAATCCAGACACTGGCGAGACGAACCAACACGCACTCCTGGGTGGCGGTACACAAATAGACAAATTCACGCACTTATTGAATCTTGATAAACTAGGGTTTTTCCCTTCGCTAAATTGTAAATTTTTGAATACTTAAGTGTTACAGTTATTATTTGAATTGACATTAAGTTATATTTGAAAGTAATTCTTAAAGTAAATGAAAACAAAAAGTTTTTTTTTCAAAGAATGCAGTATCAATATTTTTTATCTATGTATATGTATTTGCAGGATTGTGCAAAATTACACGATCGAGAATGAATTGAAATAAACTAATACACCTGTTGTTTTAATTGGTATCTAGTCTTTCATTTCTGATGATTTGGGGTTGATATTCCCACAAAAAGTAATAAATTCTGGCGACTTAGTCAAAAACCTTACTTTAGCCTCGTTTCCATGTTGGAAATTTTTGGTTGTCAATGGGTCGAAATCAATTGCAATTTTAGGCACTTTCCCGGACTTCGATTTTCTGGGACTTTTAGTATGTTATAGAGGGATAATTTCTCTTTAGTTATCCGTTGAAAAACCTTTTGTTGCAATTAGTTGAGGGTTATCCCATTTTTCGAGCCAATTTGACTGGACTAATAATGGATGACGAGGTTGATAACACAAACTCATTATTTACCAAAAAACTCTCAAACAACAGTGCAAATTCTGATGGTAGGTAGGTAGGTATAGGTAGGTAGGTAGGTAGGTAGGTAGGTAGGTAGGTAGGTAGGTAGGTAAATCAAAGAAACACGCTAGCCCCAACAACACTCAGCTGGTTTCCATGGAGGGCGTGTTTGATAATTTGGTAAATGTAGGAGTAAACAATCTTTCAAACAATACTCCTAGTAACAACAGGAAAGTCCACAATGAAGAGGAAGTGGAAGTGGCTTTAAATGAGCATAGGTCACTTGTCAATGAGACATGGCAGCAGTCAGTCATTCCAGATTACCCCATAATTACTGACGAACATAACTCCAATAGCTCTACAGGTAGAGAAATTTACAATATAGCCCCTGGAGAAAACAAACACCCAGTGTCTTTAATGACTGATAAACAATGTGAAAAACTTGCATCCCCAGCATTATTTCCTTATGGTAAATTTGGTTACACTTCTGAAAGAGATATTAAATTATAAGAAGTTAAAAACTTTAGTGCCAGACCGTTGCATTATAGCGGGCGGTTTGCTACAAATCCAGAGTATCTTTTCTATGCACAGTTTATTATTGAGCAGAAAAAAGTACCTGGCAGTATTAATATTGCTCTTAAGAAGTGTTACGGCATCATAAGTCAGGTCAAATACACAAATCCTGCAAAACTTCATTTATCAAGATCAAGCCTACTTATTTCTGAAACAAATTCCAGGCTCTCCTCGTTATTGGCGAAAATTCATGTATGAAGTACATTATAGTCCAAAACTAATGCACGCGTAAGAACTTCTCTTTGCGTCCGCAAGCCGGCAACTTTTTGCAGCTTCTTGCGGCTCCTTGCGCCACAATCCTGCCATCTGCAAGAACTTCTTTGCTGTCAGAAGTTATCACCTCAAGAACTTCTTTCCGTAGAGAAATCCAGACCGCAAGAACTTCTTTGCGGCAACTTCTTAGAAAGAAGGTGATATACAAAACTCGCAACAAGACGATATTTTTCAGGGCAATGCACGGTCGAATCTCCTTTTTTATTAAACGCGTACAGTACAAAATAAAAAGTGGAGTCTATGCTTTATGACGGTCACGGCAGCGGCAGTTATACGTATCATATGTAAACAAATGCCCCAATGACTTGATGATCTGTTAGTACATTTGCACAGACTTGTCGCGTGAGAGCAATCAGAATAAATATCAGACAAAAACCTTTTGCTGCCAAAAAGCCCATTCAAAGAAATGTATGTCAAGGGATCACACAAGAGTACCTTTTTTCCACGCGAACCGTTTGCATGACAGTCGTCGCGAATGTACAATGTTGTCACTGTCGGTAAGTCGCGCGAGAGGTTCAAAACTCATCTTCCTACACGTATAGTTTCCAATCAGCTGGATATATTGTCGTTTGAACAGATTTTTTCCAGCGTTTGAAATACTTTTATGCCACTTATCCGATTAAATTAAGATTGCTTCTGAATTCGACTCTCAGTTCGCGATCACTGTTCATTGATGGCTGAGAAGAAGATCAACACGAATCAAGTTTAATGTGTCCTGGAGTCGCAGAGAGGCAGATTCTCTACGGTAACCTGATGGAGAACTTGTTTCTGTATCCATTCCGTCTTTGCAACGCCAAAAGAAACGAAAAATAAATACATGTGCTGAGTATTACCTTGCAAAAATAGCGAATATAATTATGCCACCGCGAAGTTATGCGACAAAGGCGAGACCGACTTGTTTTTGGCGCATAAATAGTAGTTATGCAAATTGCAGGCACATAGACACAACACCAGCCCCGATCATTGACGTGTGTAATAAACACAATCAGTGGGACACTGTTACCATAAGAGTAAAGATAACACAGATAAAGGACACGACAATCGTTGGGTCAAAGAAGCTGAAACTCTTCCAAGCAGCAAGGAGACAACACCTCAAGTATACCATTAGACATCTGGGAAGGCAATATCGACAAGTTCTCAGTTGGGTTCGTCTACATCGTAGCTCTTGTGCAAGTGCGTGTATGATCAGGTAGTTACAGAAATCGCTCTGTTGACGAGCGACCGTGATGACAACAGTGCTCCCGACTTGGTAACAGTCACGATCAAAGAGATCCAGGGCAGCGAAAAATTCCTAAAGTGTCTAAAATGTAACCATAAGGTTCAAGGAGATTGCATTTCTCGGATTGTAAGCTGCAAGAGCTAGATGTGGAAGGATGGAAGCTCACAGATGTAAATACGGTTTAACTGGCCGAGAAGGTCAAAGTGGAACTTAGTGATGATGGTGAGCTTTGCGTTAAATTCGGCGATGAATCACTTGCCAAAATCCTCCATGACGAAGACTTATCAATGGATGAGGCCTTTATCACTGAAGAACTGTTGTTTGTTGAAGATATCACAGCTACTTACAATATAAATCCTCATACAGTTGAAAATGTTCTATAAGTTCCTGATATCGCGTCGTTAATGTTAAGTTTACTGTTTGTAAATAGAACATTGAGAACTTGAAAGATTTTACAGTTAATGTATAGGATCTGGACAATATCCGGAGCTTGAAAGATTTGATAGTTTGTACTGGACAACAACTTCGAAGTTTTTATAGTTAGTATGTCGTACAGCATCTGGCAATATTAAGAACTTGAAGACTTTCATAGTTAGTATGCCGCCTGGACAATATTCAGAGCTTGAACGATTTCATACTTTGTAAGACACGTTCAAATTTTGAAGAAAACTCATTATTATCATTATTGATGGCAATAATAACTATTTGCTTCCTTATAAAATGCGCACTTCTTACACTATCAATCCCACGCTCATACTTTTTTTTCGTATTTTTTTCCTCATGCAATTTGCGAACCATAAGATTTCCTAATACACCTTACAGAAATGATTAACATTGGAAAAAAAAGGAATACTTCCGCCCTTCTCTGCTCAGCTACGTGCTTCAAAGTAGACTAAGTGAAGTGAATATACGTTGGGGAAAAATGAGTAGAGCGGGAAAAAGATAGGAGGTAACTTACTTTTCTCTCTCTCTCTTTATCTCCTTTTGCTTATATAAAGGATAGGCGCATAAAAGTCTGGTATCAAATCCTTCATTCCCTCGTCTATTACACTTTGAAACGCCAACGCCTGCAGCAGGCTATGTTGGCGGAAAATCTTTCGATTTTCTAGACTGAAGCCCGAGTTCACGCAGTTATGCGTCTAGTTTCTTTCGTAAAATCAAACTTATCCACTTTTGGATATCTAAAGGAAAATCAAGACTGGTTGAAGACTTGGAAGCACCAGTTTCATGTATGTTTAAAATGAAAATAATCAATCGTTAAAGCAAATCAATCCTTAAGAACTAAGGAATGAATTACTTAAAATGAAACAACACAAGACTGGTAGGTCTCACCTGGGCGACACGTTTGTGGCTTCGTCGGTGAGTGACACACCATACCAACCAAACAAACTGTTTCCTATTACTACGTATTCGTCAATATCCAGGGGCACCCAACGAAAATATAGTTCAAAAACGTATTTTGGTATTTAAACTGTAGATATAGGCATATTTTTATCCCGTAATTTTTTTTTATCTGTTCGGATTTCTTAGCTGAAGGTCTAGTGATCCGACAGTTATAGGGAGCAAAACTTACCTTTTCGAAAATTAGTTCAGCCAGAAAAAAGGCTCCTGAAAATTCTAGGTGACCTTTTTAGGGTAAAAGTCCGTTAAAAATGGGCAATTGTACCATCTTTTAGATGTTCGAAAATCTTAGGACAGGCAGGCAAGCAAGAAATTTTACAATAAATGTTCCGAAAAATCTAGATCTCAAATCGTCTTCCGAACAGATTCTTTCCCAAAATTGACGTTGGGTGCCCATGAATATCGTGTCATAATGAACAGGTCATGGAGTATACTCCTCCGCACATTGCAACCGAGCTGTTTTGAATGATCTAGAGGCCCATTTTGGAAATAACTCGGAGCAAGCATAAGTTTAGCGCTGTGTGCCAGGGGACCAAGCATATACGAGACAAATTGTAAACAAAGATGAAGTTATAATTTCGCCATGTGCGATCTCTACGTACAACGCTCATATCCCGGATGAGGGACCGAGAGGGGCCTCGGGGCTAGTTCCCAACATCTCCCCCCTTATAAAAAAGAAAAAAGTATACAACAACAACATAACAAAAATACACCAATGAGCGCTGTAAGAGGCGCAAGAGAATGAATAATTGGTAGTCCATGTAGACCACTAGGTCAGTTCATAGTCTCTTAATCTCAAAGGAAGTTTGATGATCCTCGTTCTGTTCTTGTTCTTGTGTTCTTGTGTTCCAAGAGTTCCTGCTAAGAGGGTGGTCTTGGCTAGGTAGAGTTGCAAGCTTCTCAGGCCCATTGCTTGGGAGTATCTCTGGTCTGGTGAGGTGTGGTGGTAGAGTCTGCGCAGGAGATTGATTGTTGGCAACAGTTTCTTCTGCTTGTGGTTCTATGGAGAGGGTACCGTTGTCCGGTGGGGGTGCCTGTAACCGTGCCGGAGGGTTGGTCTGTTTTGGTGGAGGAGACTGTTCCATTGTTGGTGTGATATGAACCCGGTTTCGACGGATGTTGCTGGTTGGTGTCTGAATAGTGTATGATCTAGGTGTGTCCTGGGAGATGATAGTCCCTCGTATCCATGGATGACTCCTCTGTGTAGGTGGAGGTTTTGCATATACACTGGAACCGACAGCAAGCTCGGGATGTACTTTGGTCGGTTTGGTGTCGTAGTAGCGTTTGCTCGCGGCTCGCTTCAAGGTGAGCTCTTGGGTGACGACATCTGGGTTGATTGGTGAGGGCTTTATGAGGTGGTTGGGTGTTGGCAGGGTTGTCCTGGTACGTCGACAGAGCATGCGCTGTGCAGGTGAATATGTATGTCCCTGAGGTGGTGTGTTTCGGTAATTGAGCAGCGCAGTCTGGAAGTCAGCGGATTTCTTCAGTGTTGCTTTGGCCACTTTCACTGCAGCTTCAGCTCTGCCATTGCCTTGAGGGTGATAGGGTGAGGAGGTTGTGTGTTTGAATCCGTACTGTGTGGCAAAGTTCTCATATTCCTTGCTTGCAAATTGTGAACCATTGTCAGTATGGCAGATTTGTGGTATGCCAAATCGCGCAAAGTGGGCCTTGGTCTTGTTTATGACTGTGGCGGAGAGGGTGTCCTGGAGTTCATCGACCTCGATCCAGTCCGAAAAATAGCAGACAGTAACTAGGTAGTCCTTTTGCTCATGGGTAAAGATATCTTGGCTCACAATTTGCCATGTCTGCGTTGGAATTGGTAATGACTTCATGGGTTCTTTGGTGAGAGTTCTACTGTATTGGGCACAAACACTGCAGCTGTCACACATGTCTGAAATGGCTTTCCGCATGCCCGGCCAGAATAGAACCTCTCGTGCCATGCGAACGTTGGACTCTGCTCCAAAGTGGTTTGCATGTATTTTCCTAAGCATTGTAGAGTGCATGGACTGAGGAACCAGGACTTGCTGACCTTTGTAAACGATGCCGTTGAGAGTGCTTAGTTCCTCTCTGAAGGGCCAGAATGGGCGGAGGTTGGGGGCCAGGTGTTGTTTGTCGTCCGGCCAACCAGAGGTGATGGTTTGTTGTAGATCAGTCAGGGTTTGATCCTTTTTGGTTTCTGATTTGAGGAGTTCTTCTGTGACATCGGTGAGTCGGGGGTTGTGGTCATTGTCAGAGTGTTCAAGTTCAACGCGGAACACTTCAAACCCTGTCACTTTTGCCTGCACTGGGGTGGGTAGAGCAGCGCGAGATAGTGTGTCTGCTATATGAAGGCTTGTACCTTTCTTGTATTGTAGGCTGAACTGGTATCTCTGAAGTCTCATTAGCATTCGCTGAAGACGTGCGGGTGACTTGTGAAGTGGTTTCTTGTAGATGGTTTCGAGGGGTTGGTGGTCTGTGTGCACTGTGATGTCTGATTTACCGAACAGCCAATGATCAAATTTTCCAAATGTGTTGCAGATGGCGAGGCATTCTTTTTCAATTTGTGAATAGCGCTGTTCGGTGCTGCTCAGGCTGTTTGAGGTAAAGGCGACTGGTTGAAGTTTACCTTCGGCGTTCGGTTGGAGGAGAGCTCCCCCCAAGCCTTCTTCGCTGGCGTCCACTTGGAGTACCACAGGTTTCCCTAAATCATAGTATTGGAGAATTGGTGCAGCAGCGATCAATTGCTTTGCGTCATTGAAAGCTCTTTCTTGAATCTCCGTCCAGGAGAATTGGAGGTCTTTCTGGGTTAGGGCAGTGAGGGGTCTAATGATGGTACTGAGATTTGAGCAGTATGGCGATAGGTAGTTGGCCATTCCGAGGAATCGTAGGAGGGCGGCTTTGTTTCTTGGCGTGGGCATCGCAGTTATAGCAGTGACTTTGTCAGGGTCGGCTTTCATCCCAGTGGCTGTGATGATGTTACCCATAAACTTCACCTCTGTTAACTTGAACTGCAGTTTAGTGGGGTTTAGTTTAATGTTCTTTTGGAGGCAACGTTCCATTAGGGCTACAAACCGTCGATCATGATCTTTCTCAGCTTCAGTGAAATCTGTTCCTTCTCCAAAGACCAATATGTCGTCAGCTATACAAATTATGCCCTCTAGACCCTCTAGAGCAGAAATAAGTCGCATCTGAAATTCTTCAGGGGCACTTGAGATCCCGAAAGGAAGGCGTCGCCAGCGGTAGCGGCCATAAGAGGTGTGCATTGTGGTCATGTGCGAGGACTCTTCATCCAGGGGTATGTGGAGGAAGCCATCGCGTACATCAACAAGAGAAAAGCATTTGGCATGAGCTAGTCTATGAAGCTGCTCGTTGAGGGTTGGCATTTGGTAAACGGGACGGAGGATGGCCTTGTTAATGGTCTGACTGGGGTCGATACAAATTCGGACCTTTCTGGGGGTTTCTCTGATGACTTCGTTTGAACACCATGGAGTCGGTTCCACAACCTTAGTTATGATGCCAGCTTTCTCGTATTTGTCTAGAGCACTCTTTTCCGCAGCCCGTTTTGCCACCGGGATTCGGTGGATGGGCATTTGAACTGGCGTTACATCTTGTTTGGTTTCAAAGTGCACTGGGGGCCCAAGGCAGCCGAGGCCTTCAAAGTTCTCAGCATATTCCAATAAAATGTGTTCTTTCTGAAGTGTACCTGCGGTAGGTAGTCGCCGTTTAGCAGGGATGATGATTGGTTGAGATGGAGAAGGGAGTGGGTTACAGGTGCTTGGACTGTTGTTGTGGAGTTGTTTGATGTGGTTGCATTCTACTTGCTTTTGGGTGTCCTGTGCTGTGTTGCAGTTGGAAATTGTTACTGAGGGAGATAGGGAGAAGACAGTGTCAGATTCTATTCTGACAAGTCCCAATCTTTCACTGTCACCCCCTGATAAGAGGGCGGGCTTGTTGGCCATGATGTCGTCTGGCAGGATTTGGAAGGTTAGGGTGTCATAGTGGTTGTTCCTGTGGCACACTAGCTCGACTTGACCCAAAGGTCTCAATGGGCGAGTGTTCCCATATGGGTGTAAGAGATAAGGTGATTTTGACATTTGCACGTCTCGATCCAGAGAGGTGAGGGTACTATAAGATAGAGTGTTGCATGAGGCTGCAGTGTCAATCTGGAGTGTAATTGGCCGGAAGTGTGAGCCGGTAGCTGACAGGGGTAGTTTTACAAAGTATTTCCTCTTCTTCTGTGGAGTTTCTAGAGAGTAACATTGCTCGTGATAATAATCGGCGTACACCGTGGGGTCGGTATGTTCGTCTTCATTAAATTGCAGGTGATGTACATCTTCCCGTCGTTGTCCGCTTCCCCTGTTACTGGGTGTTTGGCTGGGGGTCCGGTTGCTGCGGGTGGGAGGGGGGTATGAACCTCTCCGTCGTTGTGGGGGTGGGCCGTTTGCCAGGCACACATTGGCGAAATGGTCTCCATGGGTGAGGTCCCCGTTTGTCTCCGCACCAATGACATGTTCCTGGCTCTCTACGAAGCTTCATTTCCTTATGTTTTACCCAGTGGACTCGTTTGTCGATGGTTGATTTTGAAGAATCTGCTATCAGCTTGTTTGCGGTGTAGGCAGACTCTAAGGCCTTGGCTTCGGTCACCACATCAGCCATGCTTTTAGGTGTGTTGTCGGGCTTGAGATGTGTTTTGAGCAACTCGGCTCGCATGGCGTCGTTGTTGAGACCAAATATAAATTTGTCGCGATACATTTCGTCACTGAGTGTTCCATAAGAGCACAGACTTCCGGCTTGCCTAATCCTAACTTCCCATGCTTGTACCGATTCGGTCAGTGTTTGGCTAAGGCCCCAAAACTTAAATCTGTCGGCCAGAAATGAACTGCCAGTCGAACCTGTATAGTGTAGGCGAAGTTTCTCCATCCAAATCCAAGGTTTGGCTCTGTCATCGATCGCCATCTGAGGTTCTATTGTGTATCGTATGACCTGAAGGGCTTCGTCTGGCATGGCCGACCGAAGCGCGGCGATTTCGAGCTGTGCTTTCTTATAATAATCAGCTGGTGCTGTCACCGAGTCTTTATCCAGGTTACGGTAGTTCGCTTGAACGCAGTAGTCATTGAACCTGACTTCGAAGTTCTTGAAATTTTCGGAAATGTTTCCGGTTAGATTGAGTTCTGGGCGCTTGAGATTCGTCGCCATGAGTTCGTGTATCCAATATAACGTTGCGTGAAGAGGTTTTTTTTTTTCCCTTTGATCGAAGTATTTGCTGGAGTGGTTCTAGAAAAGGTTTATCCCACTTCCGACACCAAGTTTAGCGCTGTGTGCCAGGGGACCAAGCATATACGAGACAAATTGTAAACAAAGATGAAGTTATAATTTCGCCATGTGCGATCTCTACGTACAACGTTCATATCCCGGATGAGGGACCGAGAGGGGCCTCGGGGCTAGTTCCCAACACATATCAAACGCATCGAAATTTAGTGACACAGATACGTAGTGAAAAATACAGTGAATGCTCACCAGGCAGTCACGAACGTTTACAGGAAACTGTTTGAAAGGTTTAAATTGATATTAACCAATCGCAAGGTTTGCTATGTAAACTTGCGGAAAAATTATCCAATGATACTTAAGCTACGTTATTCACGTTTCAAGAGGGGAGATTTTCAATACATTTTGTCTAGCTTCAGTGTTACCCGTTTTGCGGTATATTTTGACTTCCTTCCATCAATGAGTAAGAACATCGCGTTTGTTTCTATTACTTATTGAAGCCGTATTGGTGGCTCTCTCTTTGTTATCAAACTGCAACCTGTGGAATTACAAGTTGAAATTGTGAGCGTTTTTCAAAATCACCCGAATTAAATAGCTAAGAGCGGCTTCTTTGTCTCAATTAGGGCCTCTGTTCCCTTTTACGTTAGTATAACGGTGAGCCCTTTGTAGTTTCGATCGCAGTAGAACATGATTCCTTCCATAGAACGAACGTAACTGGTAAACGAAGCTCATTTGTCGCCTTAACGATCTCGAGAAAGTGAAGCGAAAATCAAAACGTTGTAGCGATATGGCCGGTAACTGGTCAAGGTGTTAGAAATACTAAGTGACCAGCAGTCATATATATTTTTTAAATTGTCAAATCTAAGAATCTCAGTCAATCCAAACCATCGTATGTACCATCGCATGTCGATAACGAAAGGTCAAGCGCTTGGTTTATGCTGGGCTCAGAGAAGGAACCGTGATTTGTGGCACTTGGAGTTTTTTTCAGGTCGACTGCCAGTTAAGGTGCTAACAACACTAAGTGACCAGCAGTCCGATATCTGTTTTTGAAAAAAATGTAAAATCGACGAATTCCAGTCAATCCAAATGACCGTGTGTCGATTAAGAAAGGTCAAGTAATCCTGAAATGATTTTTAGATCGATCTCAAGTCCAGTGCTTGGTTTATGCTGGACTCAGAGAACGAAAACATGTTTGTGACACTCAAAAAAAAAAATATGGGACTGCTGGTCATTTAGTGTTTTCAACACCTTGACTGCTTACCGGCCATATAGCAACAGCGAAAAAAAAAAAGCACCTTCGTAAGTCAATGGCAACCTGTATCCCGGCCACTTATTTAATCTACTGTTTACGTTGTGATAGTTAAATTAAGGAAAGCAACTAAAAAAATGGGTTCTCCCAGATGCTCCCTGGTTACTTTTCTAACTCGGTTGCATTAACTAACTTTGAATGGTTCCTTTTAACTGAAGATAGTGATTATTCTACCCGCAAAGAAACTGGGTAAAAATACCACTTGATTAAAAGTAAAAATAACTCTGTTGATAGTTGCTTCATCTGCTTTTAAATATTTATTTCAAACCAAAAGCATCCAGCTAGTATAGACAATTTTTGTCTCTGATGCAACTCACGACAATTTTAATTAGTCATTTCAACTAGTTAATTTTACAGTTTACTACTGGTCTTAGCCAATCACATTTCAGAAATTTCTCAGCCTGTATACGTAGTATAAATGCACTAATACTGTAGATTTTTTTGCTTTATTTTTACCTCAATTGTTCTCCCACAGATGCAACATAGCAATTTTTCACAACGCGTTTACAAATGATCAGGTATATTTAATACCGCTTATCGTTATGGTTTCATGGATTTTAAGTTTAATCCGATTCGACCAAATAGGTTTGAACACATGCTATCATCATCATGTACGGTAAAGACGAAAGACATATTTCCGATTGTCATGATATCCCCGACTCATCTTCGAGTTTTCATCGATCGGTTTGTTGCTTTTAAAGTTTCCTGGCATATACATGTAAGAATCCAGGAAGGATATTTCAAGAAACAATAATGATCGAAACAAAATAGTGCACTGAACCTGACATGGTTAAACGTGGTGTAAAATCATTCCTATTTTAGGGCGCGTTCGATTGACCCTATTCCGGAATAAGAATACGTGGAGTGATGATTAAAACGGTATGTTTGGCGCGTTTCGAAGTAGCAAGAATAACAAAAATATGTTTAAAATAGCATTTTAGCAGATGTTTGACAATTTTAATGTGAATCTCCGTAAAAACGAAGGATTTGTAACTTATATTCCATGTATTCCTATTACGGAATACGGTCAATCGAACGCACCCTCAGTCTGCCATGGACCGTTGATATATTTCCATGTATGCCCAAGTGATCTTAAAAAAACGCCTAGATCTTTAGAGTTGAACATGCTTAGATTTATGACTTTAAAACTGATAAATGGGGTTAGGAAATATTGCAAAAACCCATAAATGTAAACAGTTAAACTAAAAGTTTATAGGATGCACCGCTTGCGACAAAATTCTAAATAAAAACTTTCTTATTTCTTCTTGTCGCCAGCAATAAATCAGTGGATTAAGAACAGAGTTTATCATCAAGAAAGTGCGTACAATTACATCCATTGAATCCATTCTTGGTACAAATCGAGCAGCTAACAGAACAAGGTAGAAAAATGCTGGCAACAAGCATAGTCCAACAGCACCGACCACTAATACTGTTGTCTTCAATGCTTTACTCTCCTTAAGGAATGTTTCTACTTGTCCTTGCGGTAGCTGTTGAGCCTTGATCAGCTTTTGGTGCCGACGGGTTTCAAAGAAAAGGACTATGTAAGAACAAGAAACGAAAACAACGCACGCATAAAAGATATGAGAGACAGAAATTAAATACAGAGCGCTCTTTGAGTTGATCAGGCCAAGAGTTATTCCGAAAGAACTACTGTATACCCAGCAAAACAAGACACCCATCTTAATGTTTCGTGTTGTCACAAAGTTGGGGTACCAAAACGGATATTTGATTGCTATCAGTTTCTCGCCAACAACCATCATGAGATGAAGAGCCGAGGAATACGACAGTAAGACAATGCTAACCGCGATAATCTCAAAGAAAACGTCAGCGATGTCACTTCCAAGAAGGAAGAGTATCTGCCATATTATAAACGAAGGCTGGGAGACCAGACCTGAAAGCACATCAGTGACGGCTAAACACGCCAACATGATGTTCGAGTTGCTCTGAAGTCTCGGTCTTTTTTTTATCGCCATTATCACCAACACGTTCAATCCAATTGTTAACGGACAGACGATAACGTTAATGATGATGGTTATAGAAATAATAACCACGCTGAAGACATCTTTTGCTTCGCCATTAATTTCAGTAACGTTTGTCAAGTTTGAAACAGTGAGGTTTGCCATGTCACTTTACGATACGAAGAAATGGAAAAATGATTAGTTTTACTGGATAACTGTTTCTTATTCATTGCCTTCCTTGGCGGCTTAACAACACAATATAGAGCAAATGTTCTGTGGGTTGGTTTTTCTCATGATATCGTAGATTCAATGACGCAACAGTAAAGATTAAAGGGCATAGTCCAAAAGCAAGACTGGATTCTGGACTCTGGACTATGGACTATAATTTTTGACACTCCAAAAAAAAAAGGCCGCGGGTGTTTTTTTTTATGTTGAGCAGATACACACCTGCGGAACACCTATTTTGCAGAACAACTCCGTTGGATGCCCCTGTCGAGGTGCAACTTCTTATGAGTATCAAATGAAGCGCTCTCGAAATACTGTCGCCGAGTTTCTGCGTGGGCTGTCTTCGTGGGCTGTATTACGAAGACCGGAACCTCTGGCATCCAGGGTAGCCCCCGTGAAACCTCTAAACGTAAAGTAAGCCTTTTTTACTGCCGAGTTTGGCAAGACAATTTGTTCAAGAAAAACAAGGTGTTGAAGACCGTATGCAATAACATACATAAGAGGACGGACCCTTTAAAAATTTGAATTCTTGTTTAATTTTAAAAGCTGTCATAGTCCAGTCTAGCTTTCAGACTAGAGTCTTTAGTTAAAACTGATGCCTCTTTTAATTGACTAATATCTAAAAAAAATCGGAGGACCCCTACTTGCCGCATTAAACATTTTCAGGGATCCCCATTTAGTATCCCTAAAATTATAGACACTCATCAACCGCAATTAGATAAGTACTTGGATATCGTTTTAAATAGTTATAACCTGATTCATTTGATTAATTAAAGCATGTTGTGGAGAACACATCGTACGTTTTTCACTACGTATATAGTAATAGCATAGTTCGAACCCAAGACACAACAAACCCCAACCTTACTCTCAGTTCTAATTCCTCCCTGCCCCTGTAAAGTTGTATATTATGGCTGAGAAAATCAACACCATTGCTAAATGAAATCTTATAGTAAGCGCCTAAAAGAGGTGTCCACTCAAATATGTACTCGAGAGAGCAAAATTATGACAAAGGAAAAGGAACCAGACCACGTACAAGGGAATCGTGTTGGCCTGTCAACCCCATTTAACACACTATCAAGATTTTATATTCTTTACATTTTCTTGAAATGGTTTTTGGATGGCAGAAAATTTGCAGCTTATATATCTTCTGGGTATTCTATGTTGACAATACGGCACTAGGTGTTAAAACAGAACCAAAGGAGAAAAAGACAGGTAAGATTTTAAGGAACTATTAATGTGATTTTAAAAAGAAAAATGCATTATTTATGTACGAAATGAAGCAAACATGATGAGTGTTATCATTTGTTGAATGTGTTTACATTGGCTATCTACAATTATTTTTGTTGTCACTATTTACCCCCTCCCGTCCTTAAGAGTTTTTATATTTTTCAAACACCCCCCTTTTACCTATATTTTGTTTGGAGACCCCCCCCCCCCCCCCCTCCAATGATTATCTTACGCGAGTAAACATGCCATAATTAAACATTAACACTGATATCCCTCGAAAATTAATTCTTTTCAAACAGGAGTTACATGTATGTCCAGGTTGTTTTTTTTTTTACAAGATGAGAGTAGCAAAAGCGTTTTTCAGATCATGAGGCATCAAAGCAACAACCCAGGCAAGAAAAAAGAAAACAAGCAAAATATCGAAAAGCATGCCGGGAAGGTGATAATTCCCTCTGATGTTCCATGAAATAAACGAAACTAAGAGATAGAAAACTTATTTTGTTCAGGGATAAGTGAATTGCTCTTTATTAGCTTCTTTCCTGTTGAACACCACAAGAAAACTGATGTTCCTTAGTTATATAATTTTTCACACATTAAAGATTTGATAGAAACGTCACAGAAATAAAGATTAACCTGATGAGACCGTTTCAGTGCCTCGGTTATAAACTGCTTACTATTAGAGCTAATTTCGCGAAAGGTCGATGTTGGAAAAACTGCAACATGGGAAATAGCCAACTAAGCATGTCACATCCATTTATTTCCTCTGGGCAATAAATTTCTTTTAAAGCCATATAAGACACGATATCTATATAAGACGATTGGTAAGAAATAATATATTTCATTAGTAGGAGTGCACTCCAATTAAACAAACGGAAATTTATAGTTTCCCTCGTGTGGACGAATACTTCGAAACAGTGTTTCAATTCGCGGACTCAGCGTCTCATGTGGGTTGAGTTTGTCGCTTCTGTATTGTGCTCCTCAGTTAACAGATTTTTCACCGGGTTCAGGTTTTCCCACCTTATTTCATCTGATTTATAGCTCGCCACACTTGTGCAGCTTGATACAATCGAAACTTAAATGAAAAGATTACTATTTTTGCCCAACCAAGAATAAAGATTTTTTTCCTCTTTTGTGTCCTGATTTTTTTTTTTTTTTTTTTGAGCATCATTTATCAAGCTACTGGAAACGACAACGAAAATATTGTTTTAGAGGACGAATTAGCAGCCGTAAGAACGCTTTTAGCGTTCACCGGTTTCGAGGGTAACCCCATTCATGATTAGAAATAATCTTCCATCTTCATGTCGAAAACTATATGCCTAAAAGATTTTAAGAGACGCATGCTTAAATGAGTCACAAATTTTTCCTTACTAAGACTGTTCTAAAGGCAACAAAATTCTCCGGCGTACGATTTTCATTTATTGTTGTTTTTTTTTTTGCCACGAAGCCATTACAAAGGGCTACTCTGGGACCTTAAGTCGCCGTAACTTATGGCAACTTAAAGCGACTTAAGGAGACTTACGGCGACTTTTTAAATTAAGAAAAAGTTTCCCAAAAAATCAGGTGAATTAAGACGACTTAAGGTGACTTAACGCAATACAAGTTAAAGTGCTTATTCTACGTGTCACCGAATATCAACTGATCAAAAGTCTCCATTTTTTTTTCCAAAATCAGAAAAAGAAAACAACTGTGAAATATTTCACAGATTTTAATTGATATAATTCATGAGAGTATCAAATTTCTATGTCTGAACGCCACTAGAGCTATAAAATGCTGGGCTGGAATAACAGCAACCATAATTATAAGTAATTGGTATAATTGAAGAGAAGAACAAGGAATTTCCAGCTATCTGATTGGTTGAGTGGTTTCCTACAGAAATAAGAATATGATGTTATATTCACCGCACTAGGCGGTGAATATAAAGCAAAACAAAATGACAGGGCTCCCACAAGCACACGTGACCTTTACAACTGAAATACACTGTGTCGATTATCAATTCTCTGTTGTTTTGTCAGCTTCAAAGTTATACTCACACAATTATTTGTCTCAGGAGTATACTCACTTTGCTTTTGGCAAATAACTGTTAAATATAATTAAAGTTACAGTGTATTGCAAGGATTTTTTCTGATAGCTACAAAACTAATTTATATATTCATTAGTCTACATCAAAAGATGTAAACAAAGATAAACGACTAGGAAGTTAAACAATTTAACCTCAAACTATTTCACAAATGAGAGCATTAAGCTTATTGTTATCTTAGTGTGCCTTTTTTTGGGAAATTCCGAAAACGGATTTGTGATTTCGGATGAATGGATTCTCCAACCATGTGTTAAAAAAACGCAAAATCCGAAAAAGAATTATTTGCCATCACAGCGCAAACAAACAAACCCCGAATTGTGTGCAATTTCAAAAGAAAGAGTAGTAGTTAATCGGTTTGTTTTAGAGAAATTCTTCAATGAAAATGCCACCAGAATTTAACCTTAGTGATCGATAAAAAGAAATGACGAAAAAACAGTGCCAATTTACAAGGGTATTTTCGCAGTTTACTTTTTTAAGCTTTTTGTTAGGTGCTAACAATATTTGCTGTCAAGAAACGTTAAGTGTAATTTCTGGTGTGAGATTTGAAGGAAACCTAATTATTTTAGGCCAATTCGTGTCTTCGATCGTTCGGTAAAAAAGAAAAACATTTGGGCTAAACTGCATTGTACGGTAGCAGCTGTTGTGTACCATTTTTGCATGGAAATCCGCTTGTCAAAAATACTTTTTTTCAAATCCTTTCCCATTTACGCTGAAATGGTGAAGCCAAGAAATCCGGATTTAGATTTAAGCCGAAGTATCCTCCTCGAGTGTGGATACTTTGGATTCATGATCCGTTTTTGGATTTCGCCAAAAAAAAAAAAAACGCAAAGTCCTTTTTTGGATTCAAGAATTCGTTTTTCGGATTTTCCCAAAAAAACGCATTCTAATGGCATCAAAAAATGTTTTTCCTTTTCGGGAGCCCAACTATGCTTGTCAAATATGATCAAAATGTCGAAATGTCGATATATATGTTCAAATTTCGATATGTATGTCCAGATCCAAATATAAATGTCGAAATGTCAATAATTATCTCCACTTGCAATATATGTGTCCACAGTTTGGAAAAATATATGTCCAAATCGATGTATGGATCTCGTTTTATATTGCCTCGTTTTAATGTATTTTTCGACGTATATATCGAGGCTGCAGTGTCGACATATATTTCAGCGTGTGATCTTATGCAAATGAGCTGACCCGTATCCCGAGAAGAATGAAAGCATGGCTGTACCAATCAAAAACATGGCGGCTCAATGGCTTCCAAATGTTGATGTCTTCTTCAATTCTCTTGTCCGTGTGATACACGGCGCCAGAAGTCAGTTGTCCACTGATGATATAGATAGCGCAGTATGCTGGTGTCGTCAACTAGACGAGTAAGAACAAACATTAACGCTATTACTGTCTAGAGAAGCGAAATTAAGACCTGGTCAAAAACCTTTCATTAGAGATCTGCAGATGTAACTGCATTCATAAGAAATCTCAGAGACGTACTCGATTCTCAGACCCTTCGAAGAGAATTTAAGGTTGATGGGCAAGACGTTTCTCAGACTCTCCTTTCGACTGACCACACAGGTGCTGCGGGAAGGCCACGATATGCGAGCTCCGGTTGCTTAAGGTGGCTCAAAACAGTTTCAACACTTTTAGGGAGACCTTGTTATTAGAAGGATTGACGCTACAATACTTTATCACGTAACAGCAATGTTATGGTACCATGTAAAACATCAATTATTGCTTAACAAGATGCAGTCATTTTTGTGACGTAACAAGTTACCATGGTAATAAGAAAGCCTTGCAAAAACACCCTATATTTTAGCTTTAGTTGCTCATATCTGAAAAACGAACTCGGTGACCCCAATTTTTTATCGCACAAAAGTAATCAGCAGGCCAAGATAGAACTCTCTGCAAAGTTTAAAAGAATTCAGAGCTATCTTAAATTTTCAATTATTTAAGGTGGCTCTGAATCTGCTGCACAGGATCTTTTTAATCTTTGCAGAAAGTTTCATTCTGGCATGTCGATTACATTTCAGAAATAAAAAATGGGGGTCACCGAGTTCGTTTTTGAGATATGAGCAGCTAAAGCCAAAATATAGGGTGTTTTTGCAGGGCTTTCCTGTTGCCACGATAACGTTTTACGTTACAAAAATGACCGAATCTTTTTCAGCAATAATTGGTGTTTGACATGGTACCATAACATTGCTGTTAAGTGATAAAATGTTGTAGTGTCAATCCTTCTATATGAGAACGTTTCTTTCAAGTGCGGAAACCGGTTTGAGCCACCTTAATTAACTGTGACAAGAAAATTTTGCCCTTATGTTATAATGTGCATGAGCCAGGGGGGTTGTGAGTACCACCTAGGGGGACAAAGGCTAACACTACTTTTTGAAAAGTAGAGTACCTGTAGTTAACAAATATATGTGATAGCAATCTGTCACTCTTAGCTATACCGAGATTTTAAGAGGGTAGGGGTAAGTAGTGAAATCCTACAAATTTCGCATTTTGTTTACAATCACTTTAAAAACTTGTCGGTTTTATTTTAAGAACCAGAAATTACTTGAAAATATTTGAATATGATAAAGAAAGTATTTTAATGATGTTTTATGCAAAGATATGCCAGAGCGTGCGCTAATGGTAGCATCCGCTGATCACCTGATAAAACGCTTCTATGGAAAGCCACGAGGTAAGAACTAATGAATTATTTGCAATTTTCGTACTATTATTGATGTACAAAACAAGTCTAAAATATGTCTTTTAAAAGAATTTGCACTAGAGCAGAGAACTAGATGATTATATAACCAAAAAACACTTTATTTTAGAGATAATTCTTCTCTGTTATCACTGGAAGTTTTTAAGATGGCGGCTTGCTAAATATTTGTTTATGACAGTTGAAAAGGTAGGAGTTGCATGGCATATTTTTACTTATTTCGAATATGTTGGTGTCTTTGATGTTATAAATGAAATAAGTGTACCATAAAAACTCTATCTGATACACAAAAAGCATACAATATTTACAGAATATGCTATGATAGAATTATAGATAAGAAACACTCGAAGGATTGCAAATATTTTGCTTCATTTTGTAATAGTTTTTGATCGAGTCTACAATTGATGTAAGTTTGAGGTATCAAAAGTAATCAGGAATTGACATCGTTGCTTTAAGGTTAGTTTTATTCAATTCTATGGATTTGATACAACAACGAAGCCATGATGAACACATGTTTAGACTGAAGCCTTTTAAGCATCATTTTTTGCATCAATAACTCAACACGTTTTTATTATCTGTTTTCAGTCTTTACTGAACCTCTATGGCTAGCAAACTAGGCAACCATATATGTATCCTTCATTCGAAAACTGTTCAAACTGACTCGGATGATCATCTCATCAGCCCCCAAAGTTATGAATCATGGTTGACACTATTCGAGGCTGCAAAAATTCGTAAGTTTACACCTGTGCTAGATGTCGCACAAAATCTGGAAGAGCGCGAGGCCCCTTCAATATATTACCATAGAAAATGTCGAAGTATATTCACCATGAAAAGAGACTTGGAAACAATAAAGAGAAAGAGTCAGAACCC
>NC_090888.1:52876662-52879162 GCF_036669925.1 Montipora capricornis
GGAGAAGTTCAGCAAGTTTCTTTTCAATCTTCTCTCTCAAGCAAAATGCCGGCCGTCGTAATGGTTGTGCTACCGGCTGGACTTGCTGATCAATATGTAAGTTCAATTGAAAGTCTTTCAATTTGCCAATGCCTGTGAACACATCTTTGTATCTAGTCATTAGCTCACTGTAATTGACCACACTGTTAACTGGAATGTTAAACTTCAGGACTCCTAACTCAGTGGCCGTTTCTCTTCCTAGAAGTGACTCCCCTTGACCCTTGACAACTGTGACTTCAGCTGACACACCCTTGTTTCCCATTGTGATATCCGCTGTAAATGTACCAATAACTTCAAGTGGGCTAACTGCTCCATAGGCGTACAGCCTCTTTGTGTTTTGCTGTGAAACACACCTGATATGGCATTTCTTCAGTTGTTCCCACGAGGCTTGACTAATGACATTCGCACTCGCGCCAGAATCGATGATCATCTCCACTGGGACACCTCCACTGTTGACTACTACCTTTCCTCCATGATCCCTACCAGCAATTGCAAACACATATTCGTCATCATCGTCATCACCACAGGCATCCTCCTGCATATACCGTACATCCGATTTTCCAGGAGTAGCTAGGAATTTTGCTTTGCTTACATTTGCAAAATGTCCAACCTGTGAGCATTTTGTGCACGTTTTTCCTCTTGCTGGGCACTGGAGATCTCTGGCAAAATGACCCCTTCTTCCACATCGATAACACTCACTACTTGACTGTGTGCTGACCTTTCTATTGCTCCTCCCAGGCAAGCTCTCACGGACTCGATTGACTGGCTCAGTGGAGAAATTCATACTTTGTGTTTGCCTCCGGACTGCTTCGTAATTACGTGCAATTTCTTATAGATTCTGAAGAGTGAGGGCCTGACCCTTCTCCAGAAGTTTACGGCGCAGCTCGTTAGATCTACACTTCAAAACTATTTGATCTCGAATCTGGGCCTCCATTTGATCTCCGTAATCACACTGCTGGGCTTTCAATCGCACTGCATATTGGTCAACCGATTCATTTTCTTCCTGTACCATTTCTCTGAACAAATGCCGCTCATAGGGAATGTTAATTTGAGTTACGAAATGTGCTGTTAAGGCATCTTCAGCCTTCTGGTAATCCTTTGCACCACCAGTGTTTGGCAAAACATCAAAAATATCTTGAACATCCGATCCTGCACAATGAAGAAGAAGCGCCCGTCTTTGCACTTTGCTGTTATCCTTGTCTGGAACGATAATCAGACCTTTTCCATCTGCATATAACTGAAAACTTCGAAGGCATCTTTTCCATTCTGTACCCACGCTACTCGGATCACTGTTGACATCAAACGGTCGAATTCGTCCAATTTTCAAATCTTTGAAATTCATCTTCGCTAAAAAGTATTCCTTACACCTTGAGAACCATCCTCGTCGCCAGTTGTAGAATCCCCGAAGAAGATACGACTCGACGGACACGGATTAAACCACAACAAAACACATTTAATAATCCAACATGGCTTGCCCGCTTTTACGCGCCCCTACATCATGTAGGACAGCATGAAATATACATCTGCGCTCTTCATGTAGACTTACACGAAACATCCTACAGTTCCATCATGGGGAGTTGCAAGCACCAAGGATCGCCAAAGATGAGAAAGTAGTATCAGCAGTGCAGAATCTAATCGATAGCTGGAATAATACATTTGCAGAGGATCAAAACGTTGTCAGCATTTCAACAGACTAGGAGGCTCCCGATGATGTTAGACGGGACTGGCTACAAGCTCAGTCGATTGGCGAGGAGGAATATCAGAAATTCAAGAGAGAGCGACTCGAAGGTACTCCACCAAAAGTCGAGTTCCATGATCCCTTAAAATTGAAGAAACTGAAAACGTTTTCTTCTCTCAGCAAGCAAAAGAAAATCAAGACCACTGGACGAGCAGTCATACTTAAAGCAGACAAGACTCTCTTCACCAGGATGATCATCATGGGACAAATTCGGAAGATTGATGTCAGAGATTTGCTAAGTCATAGTCTTGGTCCTTTGCCTTGGGCTCTAGCGACGCCAGAAGGCCTACCAAGGAAGACCAACAAGGTGGCATTAGGAGCACAACTAGAGAAGAACGAACACCTAGTGCAAAGAATTCCAGAGAATGCAGCAACTATAATAGATTCCATGGGCCTCGTACAGAAGATCAATGTTGCAAGTAGTCAAACCACATTTGGAAGTGTTGCAAGCACGTTTTTTACCATGACCTTGAATGAAGGTGGACCACAAAGTACTAGAATTGACATTGTGTTTGATACGTACAGAGAAATATCCATCAAGAATGTCGAGAGAGGTATCAGAGGGCAGGTTCAAGGGGTGCAATTAGCAAACATCACTGCTACACAGATAATCCGACAGTGGAGGAGGTTTCTCAGTGAAATGAAGAACAAGACCAGCTTGATTCGATTTCTTGCAAATGAGTTCAAGAAAGAGGAATACAGGGAAATTCTGCAACGCCAAAG
>NC_090888.1:52887561-52892561 GCF_036669925.1 Montipora capricornis
GTACTTGGCAGAGATGATAAATCTGCAGACTGACCACCCTGGTGTTCATCAGGGAATGATGGCAGGACACTTCTCCGTTCAGCTGTCTGAAGGAAGTACTTTTGGCCGTCTCCCGGTCGACCAGACTACCGAGGTAACGATCAACAAAGACACAAAAACAGCTGGTGGAGTTACCAAGTTTAGCTTAAAGACAGGAACTGTCAACCGATTCTACATGACCGCGGAGTATCGTTGTTCGTTTTTGGCTCAGCTCAAATCTATGGTTCACTTAAACCAAAACACGTTCCTGTAGAATCCCCGAAGACGATACGACTCGATGGACACGGATTAAACCACAACAAAACACATTTAATCCCAACATGGCCTGCCCGCTTTTAGCGCCCCTACATCATGTAGGACAGCATGAAATATACATCTGCGCTCTTCATGTAGACTTACACGAAACATCCTACATCCCTTTCCTTCTTCATAAAAAACAAGAAGACAAATATACATTGTGAACTTAAACAACACTTAAAGAGTCATCCTGACATCCGATGATCACGCTAAAGTTAATGTTCAATAATAAATGTTCATTCTATAACAAAGTCCTCAAATCTTTTTGGTGCATGTCTTGTCCGCACTGGTCGTGGTGACTTTCACAGGTGTGGCGTCGCTCTGCTTTGATTTTCATCCTTCTGACTCTGCTGCATTTCTCCCAGATCACTTGCAACATCTCCAACATCCACCTCTTGAGATGCTGGTTGCTCTCGGACCCTCTGGTTCTCTCTTTCGTGTACAACTACACATGAGTGGTATTTCTTTTATACTGGGGCCCTCTCAGGCGACTTGATCACAACACCGTTACCGCACTTGTCAATTAGCTCGTATGGTTGGCTATCAAACTGGGTGGTCCACTTGTTTGCTCGAGGTTGCTTTAACAGGACTTTGTCTCCAGCCATCAGATTGCTTTCTTCAGCCTTACGCGTTCTGTCAGAGTATTCCTTCATTTTTATTTTCTTTTCTTGGTCTCGATCCCTTACTTCTTCATCTACTTTTGCAGCCTGCCTCAAACCTGGAAGCTTTGTGCGCAATGTCCTTCCGAACAACAACTCTGATGGGCACACTCCTGTACTTGGATGGGGAGTATTTCGATAGGCAACTAAATACGTCTGTACGGCCTCTTTCCAGTCCTTTCCTTCCACTTGTGCGATCTGCATTCTTTTAAGAAGTGACCTGTTCTGACGTTCAATCTCTCCGTTCGCTTGGGGCCACAGCGGGGTGGTCTTCCTGTGCTTAATTCCATTGTCCTTTAAAGTGCCCCTAACCCCAAAACGTTTTTTTCGCTAAAATGAATCTTTGCACCTGTTCGAAACGCATTTCGGCAATTTTTTCCCTTTTTCTAACAAATTCTGCCATTTTATAGGCTTCGAAAGTTGCGAAAATCCAAGCATCTTTTGTTCACGACCGAGTCAGAAGGGGAGTGGGTCTATTCCTGATGTGACGTCACAATCTACTTTGCATGCATGTTTACAAAGAGTTAATGCAATGTAAATCAGTTTGCGACGTCACATCAGGAATAGACCCACTCCCCTTCCGACTCGGTCGTGAACAAAAGATGCTTGGATTTTCGCAACTTTCGAAGCCTATAAAATGGCAGAATTTGTTAGAAAAAGGGAAAAAATTGCCGAAATGCGTTTCGAACAGGTGCAAAGATTCACTTTAGCGAAAAAAAACATTCTGGGGTTAGGGGCACTTTAAGAACGTTTTAAAGGCTTCTGCCACAAAATGGGGACCATTGTCACTCGTCACTGTGTATGGCAATCCATGAGTTGCAAACATCTTCTTTAGGCTGTTGATGGCCACCTCTGCTGTGTTTCTCTTTGAAATACTAATTTCTACATATCTACTGTAATAGTCGGTCACCACGAAGACATAGTCCCCTGATGGTAGTGGGCCCATGAAATCAATCGCGATATCCTGCCGGGGCCTTGAGGCAACTCAGTCATATGAAGAGGTTCAATATTACATAGTCCGCCCACAACTTGGCAACCATGACATGTCTTGCAAAAATTCTCAGCGTCCTTATCAATGCCTGGCCACCAGACCTTTGTTCGTAGTCGCTGTTTCATTTTCACCAGTCCTTGATGTCCTTCATGGCCTAATTCAATCACTCTTCCTGTAAGTTTCTTTGGAACCACTATTCTTGTTCCTCTCAGGACAATATTTCCAAAAAGGCAAAGCTCATCTCGGATTGGCTTGTAACCAGGGCAATTAGAATTCTCCCAGTTTCCAGTCTTGATGCACTCTCGTAGGGTGTCTAACACATCATCAACTGAAGATTCTCTTTCAATTACTTCAGCAGTCATGGCTTGTGGCACAGCAGTGTTCGCTACAAATCTGATGTACTCTTCAGCAACACTCCTTGACTCTTTTTCTTCAATCTTTGTAAGGCGCGACAATGCATCTGCAATGTTCAGTTGCCCAGGCAAATATTTCACTGAAAATACATAAGGCTGCAACCGAAGAACCCATCGTTCAATTCTTTCTGAAGGCCTGGACCGTGTGGAATAAATGAATTCAAGAGGTTTGTGATCAGTCCATAGTTCAAATTCTATTCCATAAGGTAAACGTGAAATTTCTCACAAGCCCACACAAGTCCCAATGCCTCCCTTTCAGTTTGCGAATAACGTCGCTCCACCTCAGAAAGTCCTCTACTGGCTTAAGAAATTACCCGGTTCTCTCCTTTGTGCTCTTGAACCAAGACTGCCCCCAGACCCACTGGGCTTGCATCAGCAATAATCTTCGTCTTTGCACTGCGGTCAAAATAGCCTAAAGTCTCTGCCTGAGTTAACCTCCGTTTCAATTCTGCAAAGGCTGCCTGCTGCTCTGGACCAAACACAAACGGCTCTCCTTTCTTTGTCAGCTTCCTCAGTGGTTCTGCCACAGTTGCAAGGTCCGGGATGAATCTGGCATTGAAATTAACCAGGCCAAAAAAACTTTTAACCTCTGACACACTCTGTGGTTCACAAGCCTCATTAACTGCTTTGACTTTTCCTTCAGTTGGACCAATGCCTTGACGAGATAGTACCAGGCCCATAAATGTGAGCTTCGGCATATGAAATACACATTTCTCCTTATTGAGAGTAAGACCCCTGTCCCTCAACCTGGTCAACACTTTTCCAATCGCTTGTCATGCTCAGCTGTGTTAGGACCATAAATGATGATGTCGTCTGAAATGTTTGCTGTTCCACTGCAATCTTACAATACTTGTTGAATTACTTGCTGATATTTCTCTGGTGCAGACGTGATGCCAAACATCAGCCGCTTATATCGAAACAGGCCTTTGTGTGTTACGAAGATTGTAATGCCACGTGACTCCTCGCTGAGCTCAATTTGATGGTAGCCCCACTTCAGATCCAATTTGCTGAAGACACTACCTTCTTGCATATCCTCCAAAACTTCGTCAATGGTGGGGATTGGATGCCTCTCGCGAATAATGGCTTTATTGGCTCACCGCATGTCTACACACAATCTCACATCACCGTTGGGCTTGGGCACCACCACAACAGGGTTTACCCATGGCGTTGGACCTTCAACTTTCTCAATAATATCTTCCTGGAGAAGTTCAGCAAGTTTCTTTTCAATCTTCTCTCTCAAGCTAAATGCCGGCCGTCGTAATGGTTATGCTACCGGCTGGACTTGCTGATCAATATGTAAGTTCAATTGAAAGTCTTTCAATTTGCCAATGCCAGTGAACACATCTTTGTATCTAGTCATTAGCTCACTGTAATTGACCACACTGTTAACTGGAATGTTCAACTTCAGGACTCCTAACTCAGTGGCCGTTTCTCTTCCTAGAAGTGACTCCCCTTGACCCTTGACAACTGTAAATTCAGCTGACACACCCTTGTTTCCCATTGTGATATCCGCTGTAAATGTACCAATAACTTCAAGTGGGCTAACTGCTCCATAGGCGTACAGCCTCTTTGTGTTTTGCTGCGAGACACACCTGATATGGCATTTCTTCAGTTGTTCCCACGAGGCTTGACTAATGACATTCGCACTCGCGCCAGAATCGATGATCATCTCCACTGGGACACCTCCACTGTTGACTACTACCTTTCCTCCATGATCCCTACCAGCAATTGCAAACACATATTCGTCATCATCGTCATCACCACAGGCATCCTCCTGCATATACCGTACATCCGATTTTCCAGGAGTAGCTAGGAATTTTGCTTTGCATACATTTGCAAAATGTCCAACCTGTGAGCATTTTGTGCACGTTTTTCCTCTTGCTGGGCACTGGAGATCTCTGGCAAAATGACCCCTTCTTCCACATCGATAACACTCACTACTTGACTATGTGCTGACCTTTCTATTGCTCCTCCCAGGCAAGCTCTCACGGACTCGATTGACTGGCTCAGTGGAGAAATTCATACTTTGTGTTTGCCTCCGGACTGCTTCGTAATTACGTGCAATTTCTTGTAGATTCTGAAGAGTGAGGGCCTGACCTTTCTCCAGAAGTTTACGGCGCAGCTCGTTAGATCTACACTTCAAAACTATTTGATCTCGAATCTGGGCCTCCATTTGATCTCCGTAATCACACTGCATATTGGTCAACCGTTTCATTTTCTTCCTGTACCATTTCTCTGAACAAATGCCGCTCATAGGGAATGTTAATTTGAGTTACGAAATGTGCTGTTAAGGCATCTTCAGCCTTCTGGTAATCCTTTGCACCACCAGTGTTTGGCAAAACATCAAAAATATCTTGAACATCCGATCCTGCACAATGAAGAAGAAGCGCCCGTCTTTGCACTTTGTTGTCATCCTTGTCTGGAACGATAATCAGACCTTTTCCATCTGCATATAACTGAAAACTTCGAAGCAATCTTTTCCATTCTGTACCCACGCTACTCGGATCACTGTTGACATCAAACGGTCGAATTCCTCCAATTTTCAAATCTTTGAAATTCATCTTCGCTAAAAAGTATTCCTTACACCTTGAGAACCATCCT
>NC_090888.1:52900061-52912561 GCF_036669925.1 Montipora capricornis
CAAGGTCAGACGGGAGCAGGCCGTGGGAACTGAAGATGTTAAAGTTACGGCAATGAACATGTACAAGTACAAGGAAAGGTTACGTCTTTTATATAAATGTTGGCCGTGTAGCACTTATATTTTAAACAGAGTTAACTGAATAGAGTGTAATGTGAAGTGCTAGATTTCTATCCCATACGAACCATGTGAGCGTTAGCCCAACTGATGGAAATGGGCCCACACAAGGACAGAGAAAAACTCTGCTCCTCTTTAGTATAGTTGACTATATGCCATTTATTTCTATTGGTGGCATAGTGAATATTATGTTACCTTTAATAATTTCGTTTCTTTTGCCTGAAGCAATTTTATACAAATATAAATAGTACCTCGCCTGAGATGAACAAATTTTGTGCCTAGAAAACGACCGTGTAAGTGCATTGTAAATAAAAATAATAATAATAACTTAACTATGAATCAGTGTCAATTTCCATATTTTTGTGCAAAATCAGTATTTGATGTATCCACAGTGACTGGAAACCATCGAGAAGACGTCCTATGATTATTCTTCTTTTAACAAACAACTAGCTCGAAGTGACAGATTTCTATAGGACTATAGACTCACTTTGCTGGTCGCTTTCGCGCGCCTTGCCACTTTTAAATTTAAACTGTTCAACTCAAATTGTTCTTCTGATATTTCTGTGTCGGCTGTTAACGGCGATTCCCGTATCACGAATTATTTACTAATATTTGACCACGAGAACGCCTGAGCTGCAGTCTTGAGTTTCGTTCACCGGGTAATAATAAATCATTTCGTCATTTCATCAACTTGAAACTTTTACAGCTTAGAGCAATATGACAAAATACAACTTGAACAAAGCTTCAAATTTAATACTTTTTTAGTGATTTAATTTTCAGATGTGAAAGTCAAAGACACAATACGGGAACTCAGCTGATATCATAAGATTTGGAGCCATTTTGTAGTATTTTGTAGACAACACCGTATCACACGAAACCTGCTGTGTCGAACCTTGACACTTCAAAGGACAATTTCTTTACACAAATCTGATAGATAGATAGATAAAGAGGTAGATAGATAGATAGTTTATTTCAAAAAGCTTTGCAGCCAAAGGGCTGAATTATGCTAAATTAACAATATGAAATCAAATAATAGTAAAACACTAAATGTATCTAATAAATATATAACTTACAAGTACAAGAGCAAAACTACAAATACGAAGATGATGATAATAACTAATTCGTAGAACAGAACAGCTGTATCTTCAAAGCATTACATAAAATGGCCTGCGTAGCCTACCAATCCTAAACCATATTAATTGATCCTATATAAATATATGACTCTATATATATAAATATATAAAACTTAGTATGTAATAGAATGCGTAGAACAGCTAAAACTTCAAAGCATTGGATAAAATAAAACTGTCTCTAAACCTATTAGTGTTACACTTAATGTGGAACTTGCGCTTTCTCCTAAGATTTGTTAATTAGTTCAGGCAAGAGTTCATGTAGTCTGTGGTCGTCTTTTTCAAGGATCTTCTTGAAAGGCTTGCTTTTCAGTTCTTGTCGACGATATTTTAGTAGTGGAAGCTCGGCCTTTGCAAGGGACAGTTGATATGAACAGGGAGAGTAGATAATGCGCTTTGCACGCTTTTGAATGGCCTCCAGGTCATGCGAAAGGTAAGCAGGCAAACTGTTATGGTATACTGGTTGTTGGACTAACTACAGCGAGCGGGAAGTCCTGTATCACGTCCTATGACTAAGGCCTCGAAAAAGGGAATCAATTAAAATTATATAGAGCATTCGTAAAGTAAAGCCTTACGTCTTGGCTTTCTCTTTTCGCTTCACGAGTGAAAATCAGCCCTATTTCTTCTCCAGATCAATTGCCGACTCTACGTCGACCATGCGGTTCAAAATTTCAAGGAAGGGAAGCTTTATAGCGAATTGAGATGTCCTTCACCACTAGGCTGCCATTTTACGACTTCATCTTGTTAGCTGATTTATCGTCCCCGCTTCAAACGCCAGTTTACCCATATTTTTGAATTTAAACTCGCATTTCAATTTGGCTCTTGGTTAGCCATCGTCCAAACGAAGATTAACACCTGCTTCTCAAGAGGTATACGCTCTCCACCTCTATTACTAAGCGGAATTCGTCCTGTGTTAATTAACTACTTCCCGACAGAGCCCTTCAAATGTGGCTCGAGTTAGTCTAAAATGGCTTTGAAATTCGCATCAACTATACAGCGGTACTGTCAGTAGCCTCAAAATAGCCGAGTACACAATTCAGATCTCTTCGCATAAAGATATATGTAGCACCTAAGAGTAACAAGTCATCGGACTCTTCCACAAGCTCATAAAGGATTTCGGATTCTTCAGAATCTTCACCAAAGAGCACTACACGCAAGTCTTCCATCTTGTTGGTGTTGCTAAGAAAAAGCGCGGGAGAATGGGCCATAGGTTTCGTCGATCGGAATATGTCGTTCCATTTTTCAGTGGATGGTCCCGTGTTCTCTGACCGGTCAGTTTTGCATAATGGAAAGCACCCATTGACACTAGCCATAGGCTGGGAGAATCAAAATGGCGCAGATTGTTGGTGATGATAGAGGAGGGGCCTATAAAGTGTCAATGACTTCATTGACAAAGACCCTGGCATTCGATACCCGTTACGGTATACTAGGGTGTTCTGCTTTTCTGAAGAAAGAGAAGAAAATTTAGTGGTTGCGTATGCGTGTCAAATAGGATCAAAATGTCGAAATGTAAATATATATGTTCAAATTTCGATGTGTATGTCCAGATCCAAATATAAATGTCGAAATGTCAATATTTATCTCCACTTGCAATATATGTGTCCACAGTTTGGAAAAATATATGTCCAAATCGATGTATGGATCTCGTTTTATATTGCCTCGTTTTAATGTATTTTTCGACATATATATCGAGGCTGCAGTGTCGACATATATTTCGGCGTTTGATCTTATGCAAATGAGCTGATCCGAATCCCGATAAGAACGAAAGCATGGCTGTGCCAATCAAAAACATGGCGGCTCAATGGATTCCAAATGTTGATGTCTTTTTCGAATCTCTTGTCCGTGTGATACACGGCGTCAGAAGTCAGTTGTCCTCTGATGATATAGATAGGGCAGTATTCTGGTGTCGTCAATTAGACGAGTAAGAACAAACATTAAGGCTATTACTGTCAAGAGTAGCGAAATTATGGCCCGGTCAAGAACCTTTCATTCGAAATCTGCAGATGTTAACTGCATTCAAAAGAAATCTCAGAGACGTAATCGATTCTCGGACCCTTCGAGGAGAATTTGAAGTTGATGAGGTTGGAAAACCCAAACGCTTCCTATTTTCCCGATTCGTCCCCGACCATCCCAGATTATCGCATGAGTCACGAATCGATGAGTGCAATATCGTTATTTTCAAGTGAAATTTACTGTGGAATTCATCAGTTAGTCAATGAATTTTTCTTGAATCGCAAGAGTTTTAGAAGAAAACAAACAAATCCTTAGCAAGCAAACGAAAAAGAAAAAGGGCCATTTCAGAGTCAACTGTTAAAATGCCATCGAATAGGAATCACGCTAAACTTAGAAATCACAGACGTACTAGCTCGTAATGTGACAGATTGTTAGGAAACTTTGTCAGTTCAAGGTCAAAAATTAGAGTTTTATTGATGTACTTTATTCCCTTTTGTCTCTGAGAACGAGATCATTCACATCTTGATTTTTTCCTCATTGAAACACGCCAGCTTGGCTTGGAACAAGTATCGACAAAATACCGCAACCAAGAGAGGACAAACTTGAAACAAGATCTCCAACAAATTACCTGCACATGCCCTGAACAAACTTCTGAAGGAAAAGAAAGGAAAGGAACTTTATTTAAGTGTCTAGTTGTTCTAGCTCTGGAGCACTTATTGGAGGGTCTCAATGGGATTAAGCGTGTGGCGTGAAACGTCCAAAAAATTAATCGTGTGTCGTGTAAAAGGGAAAAAATTAACCATGTGTCGTGAATTATTTTGTCCAGATAACCATGTTGTTTGATGTTTTTCCTAAGCTCTGAACAATTATTTGATGTAAAAATTAAGCATGCACCGTGAAATCGTGAAATTTTTAACCGTGTACCGTGTTTGCTACACCCCCATTGAGATCCTCTAATTGGGACACTGTAAACTGAAATTAACAGTAAAAGTAAATCAAGTCAAATGTCGATTTTTGAGGAGAGGGGAAACCGGAGTACCCGGAGAAAACCTCTCAGTGCAGAGTAGAGAACCTGACGCCGAGTCTGGGAATCGAACCTGGGCCACATTGGTGGGAGGCGAGTGCTCTCACCACTGCGCCAACCCTGCACCCCCCACAAGCTAGTGATATTTCTCCTAAATTTTACGAGAACTCATTGCAGAACTCAGAACTCATATGATCAATGAAGCATGAAGCAAAAACGCCTTCGCTTGAGCTCTGCAATTTACGTCTGCTTATGGCTGTTCTTGGAAATTAACCTTCCAAACACCTATATATTCTGCTCCCCAAAGCCAAGACCTAGCCACAGAGGGGTTCTCAGGCGCGGAATTCTTTACAACCCGGAGAAATTGACTCTTCAAAAGTTGAACGGGCTTTCATCTTTCCTTCAACATGGGAGAGAAATTTGCATAACAAACACGACCATCAAGACCCTCGCCAAGGTCAAAAGATCACCTCGTCCAACTGCCTTATACAGCAATTCTGTCGTAATTTTTTACCCTCTAATCAAACTACAGCACGATATTGAGGTAAATCCTGACCCTGGCTCTGGTTCAGTTCGAAAGCTCGTAGTTCTTAATCATTTTAGCCAGAGATCGTTTTTTAAATTTTAATTATGTTTCATCCTGGCTGCGGCCCTTCTATATTTTCACATATAAATTATTCGTTTATTTAGGTATTAACAATGTGTTTTCTATGTACATGATTTTCTCATCTTAATGGAAGGGACGCTAAGAAATAAACGGTGGCAAGACATGCATAAGTCAAGAACCAAAGTGGTCTTTGGCGACATCAAAATCGTTGTCACCGTACGCCACCACAATCCTATGAAGCGTTATGGAGCAAGTGCTGTTTGGAATTGATCGACAGCAAATTGACAACAACTTTTCTAAGAATGACCATGTTAATTAAGTCTACCTGTGACACTTCTCTGGTTAAAAACATAACTTATTTAATAAATTTTACAAAGGTTGGACCACTGGTTGCCCTTAAAATATTATTGTTCAGTTTGATAATCAATGTACACAACTTTTGTTAACCTATTTAAAATACCTTACAGTTAAGAGTAAGTTTTTTTTTTTAATTCACTTCCTCTTTGTACCATTTCATAAAATATATTAAAGCTTACAAAGTGCCCTTCCCTCCCCCTCCCCCCCCAAAAAAAATCCTCTCAACAATTGGTTGTGAATGTGTTCAAGTTATTAACTAACTCTGACAAAGAGCTATAACAATTACCATTATGCACTTTAACTCTTTCCATTTGCAAAGTCTATATGGGTTGCTCATGAATAAGTTATAAACTGTTGTTATTATTATTATTATTATTATTATTATTATTATTATTATTATTATTATTATTATTATTATTATTATTATTATTATTATTATCATTATCATCACCAACAATTTATCGATATATTACACGGTCTATGTAGATGCACCAGTATCTTACACTGGACAGCAAGTCACGTCCCGTGACCTCAGGTATCCAGCACCTTGCTCAGGATTTTGGACGTTCCTAGCAAACAGGCTTTACAACATTAAAGGAAGTGTATTCAATTTAATTTGTCATCTTATTTTAAAAAAATTTCAAGAAAGTACAAACTGATTTTTGAAAAGTCATTTTACCTAGCAAAACTTGTGTGAAATGCTTAATTAAAATCATTTCAAAATGACATAACCAGGTAAAACATTTGTGTGTTGATAGGAGATAATTCTGTCGTCGTAAAACGAACATGGCTGCATGTGAGCTGAGCAGAATAAAGTGTTGTCTTCTCGAAAGCTGTTGTTCCTTCGATGGAAGCTTTCCCAGCCGGTCAACATGTGAATGTAATCCATAATGTGAATAAATTCAAGTTAACAGCTATCTCAGACAAAGTATATCAATATATTCTTAACTTTAAATAGTACACAATCTACGATTCTACGAAGAGAACAGGATAATCCATTCAGTTGCAATATTTAGACTGATAAACAAGTGATGCTGGAGTACATACCAACGAGTAAGTAAATCAGTACGGTAACAGAGCAAGTGTTCAAAAATTGCTTTTTTAAATTAGGATTTTAGGCGTACTATTTAGATTGTAAAGAGGAAGGTCATTGCAAACGTATTTTCTAATAATGGATTGGCAGAATTTTCTTATATTGGTTTAGCATGAAGAAATAAATTCTGCAAAGATGCATCCTGAGTTGAATGATTATGTTGCTCAGAAACCAGTAATATGGAAAAAAATGGGTTTCGACAAAACACTGACCCCCGGTCAACTGACCCCCTTACTGACCCACTACTGACCCCCTATAAAATCAATGGGAAAAAGAAAATTGAAAAAGCCCAGAACTATCAATAGGACCCGATTCAAGTTCATTGAATAAATTTAGCTAACCTGAAACTTTCAAGATGGCGGACGCGTTGCAGATTTCCGACTCTTGTTCTCCTTTTACTGTTTAGTGGGGGTTTTATTGACGGGTTACAGAATAAGATTGAATATCATCAAATATTGCTTTCGTACGCATTGGGAAAGGAAGCAAAGAGAAATTAACGCTGACAAATGAACAGGCTCGCGAAGGCGAGGGTCCTTGGGACTACAGGCTTGCCAAAATAAACTTCCGGTTGATGTAGTCGTGTGCGTGTCGCTCGCGGTTAGTTGCGTGCGTGTTAATTTGCCAGAATTTCCTCGCTATTTCCTAGAGGGTACAAAATACCATGCTTGCTGATATTCCAACTTATTCTTTGCTCGATTTTCCGTGACAAATCCTTCAGTCAAATGAGAAGAGAGTCGGAAATCTGGAACGCGTCCGCCACCTTGAAAGTTTCAGGTAAGCTAAATTTATTGATGAACTTGAATTGGGTCTCATTGATGGTTCTGGGCTTTTTTAATTTTAATTTTCCCATTGATTTTATATGGGGTCAGTAGGGGGGTCAGTAAGGGGGTCAGTAGGGAGTCAGTAAAGGTCAGTTGACCGGGGGTCAGTGTTTTGTCGAAACCCGAAAAAAAATTACGTCTTATCGCCACCAGGATAATCATGCATAAATAAATGTACACATTTTACCAAAATCGTGAAATTTTGATAGACCTGAGGGAACATAATGTGGGGAAGGGGAACAACACTGATGATTCTAATACCTTTATTTTGCAATTTATAAGCTGTGACAATGGGTTTTATGCAACCATATAGTAAATATGGGTAAATAAGCGAATAATAGATATCTACTGACCTTGACCAGACAATGCTTACTGACATAATGCGTAACCTTATTAAGGCGTTAATACATTTACTAACTTTGTTACAAACATAATGAATATGATCATGCGATGGCCAATATACAAAATGTAGATATCATGCCCAAGTATCTTAAGATTGAAACTTGTTCAAGACATTGACCAGCTAAAGTTAATGAAGGAAATACAATGAAATTTACTTTCTGATGAGGATTGAAGATACGATATTTAGTTTACTTTAAATGGTAGTTGAGAGCTAAGGTGAATTAGATGTTCATCTATATATAGGGAAGACAAAAGACTCTTTTCGAGACTCTTTGTTTCAAAAGCCAGTTAGCCTCTGGTTGTCACATTAATGACAATAGGTAAACAATATCTTGCATCTATTTACAGGGTGTCAAGTGGGTAAAATGGTCAGAAAATGAGGAATTGTTTTTTTTTTTTTACCTAAAATCAGGAACAAAATAGTAGCATTTGCACGTGGATAGGAAAAGTACTGGAAATGCCAAACTGATTCAGAAGTCATCATTGAGAGGTTCAAAATTCTTGTTTTTTAATCAACATGAAGTACAAGCTTACTAAATCTTTCTCCAGCCATGAGCACAAAAAATAGGTAATTTTTCCTGAAAAACCAGGGAATTTTGAACCACTCAGAAAAATAGGAAATAACAATATCTTGCACTTTCATCAACTGCCCAAATCAATTGTGCATGAAGCCACGGACGAAAAATCGATGGCGCGAAAGTGAAAGACTTAAAAGAAATCAGCTTCTACCACTGAAATACCGCTATTCCGAAAGAAGAAAAAGTGTACACGTCGCTGTTGTTATAAAAATCCCTGGAGCAAGTAATCGAGCACAAGACATCATTGGCTGCTATTTTGTTTGTTACTTTGCGCGCGCGTGCGCGTGTGAAAAAACCTGGGTACAAACAAAACCATCAACCAATCAGACAAAAGTCTCCTTTGTTAGTAACCGATCGATGCGAGAAATTCTGGTTTTATAGCTATGATGTCATCGACCTTCCGTACAACCGTACGTCCGTACGTCCACCTCTCCATGTATGCCAATGTGACCAGGATCACGCTAGTTTACAGCATACGCCTTTGATATGGGACATCCATGTTATGGTCAATAGCCCTTTCCACGGTTAGTTTTTCTCATTTGCCTTACAATATAACCTAGCATGTATATGAGGCAATTTCGGGTTATTTTGTAGTTTTAACCCGAAATTGCCTCGCATCCACGTTAGATTACATTGTAATGTAAATGAGAAAAACTAACCGTGAAAAGGGCAATTGAAAGCCATCAAAACATGGTATCCGCTGTTCAGTATCACGATATGTTTCACGTGAACATATCGCGGACTCAAGTTCAGAGATCATGGAGGTTAGCTGTTATTTTTTTTAAGTTGACTGCTGACCAGGTACTGGTTTTTGATTGGATCGCAGGCTCAAGCCAATTTAATTCACCTAAACATAAAGAGAAAGCTTACACCTTTTGCTGTTCATTTACGCAAAATATACATTCATTTACGTCAACAGTTGAAACTATATGGTAAATATACGTTTATTAGTACTTCCATAGACCACTTTCATAAATGGCGACTGATTTAATATTCTATTGTATTTATGTTAATTGGACCTACTAGCCTCATTTTGGGTAACAAATTCTTTTGAATTTTACCCATTGCAAGGAGGCTAGAAAGGCCTATTAGCATTAAAACAAAAGAACATTTTATTGGGCCGCCATTACGAAAAAGGTCTATGCACTTCGTTAACGCGAACGAATTTTCAATAACGCTATTTGCATATGTATTAACATTCAATAGCAACAAAGGAGACTAATGTCACGCATGCGCATTATCAATGGCAAATTCAATTTTATTTGCATTGTGATTGGTTGAAAACCTTCGAGACAGTCTTAGAACGCGGGAAGAAAAGATGTCGACGCTGTCGCTAGTTGCAGTTTTTATTGCATTCACTTTCAATGCTATCTATGCACTTGTGGTACAAATACCGAAAGAAGATGGACAAAAGCTAGAAAGACCTCGGCAATTCCTTCTACTTGGGAAAGTCCTTTATCTCGGATGAAACGAAACAAGCTTAGATCGGCTGTTTTAGAATGATGCGGTGTGCTCAGACTTGTCAAAGAATTGCGCAAAGTTGGAAAAATTTTGCCTTATTTGCAACGCGTATGGTCATGATTGAATGTGCAAATCACAATATTGAATAATGTTACGTATTAAAGTAACTGGAACCGGCAATAAAATTTTCCGCTGTGGTTTTTTCACGTGGATACCCGCGCTTGAAGTGAATGCAAAACAAATTTGCCAGGTTGACGGGATTTGCTTATGGCGCGTCAGTGGTAAATGAGCTGGTAAACCGTTTAAAGGATGTCACAGCTTAAAATTTATCAATGAATGGAGTTAAGGTAAGTAACAGAAAAACATGACAGAAGAATTTCGTTTGTTCTCTCTTTTAAGCGAATACATTCTATCCGGACGAAAGAGTCATTTTGCAAAATGTCAATCGGTTTATAGCTTTTTCTGTTTAAACCAAACTCTGTCATTAAGAGTACAGGACTTTTGTCTCCGACGTTGGTCCACGAAAAGCCGTCAACAGGTGATATTTTGTGAGCCAAAGATAAGGTTTGACTAGAGATATTCCCGGTAAAAGTGGCACAGCGAATACTGAACCCCGACGTTTCGACTTCTCCGTTTACCAAAGTGCTTTTCTTTGTCGACGAAACAGTGCTTGTTTTTTCCACCATCAAGTGTTATTTTCTCTGGACTAAGACATCAAAAGTCTCTGTATTGTTAATGAGTGATTTTCATACCTTCTGGACATTTTTTTGTCTTTTCTCCTCTTGAAATGTGAACTACAACCGTGTATATTTGACGCGCAACTGAAATTTTCTTACCCCAAATCAGACAACGGCGTCAGTGTTCACGTTACTTTCGGTCAAATCTCAGCAAATATGTCTTTGTCCAGCGATCGCCATTAGTATGGAAAGCACATATTTGTGAAGAATCGAACTGCTTTGAAAGTTTTCCTTCAAAAGTGGCAGGGCGCACGAAAATGCCCTGTGAAAGTAAACCTAATTTTCATCGAAACTTGGCACTTTGTGATGCGTTGATTCAACTCTGGGTCAAATTCTTGAGATGCAATGCATTCTTAAATGCAGTGTACTGCAAATAAGACTCTTGCTTTTATTGCAATAAATATTTGTCCCAGCTATTAAACATTATACTTAATTACATAAAAAATGTTTAGTTAGTGTAGTAATATTTACAAATAAAAATGCCTGCTTACCACAACTTTGCACTGCACTTTTCGATTTGATAAATTTCTTACTTTAAATTTGAGGGAAACTGTAGTAATTGAAATTTTAAAGATATTTACAAACTGTATAGTAAAATTTACATGACAAGTAATTATTGTAAAATATAATAATTTTGTTCATGATGATTTACATGATAAGTAATTATACATTATATTTGTAAATAATGCATATTTTAAAATTTTCATTCCCTTGTGTGGCTACCTTGCATGGGTGTGTGCGTCACTATTTGCACCTTTCTGCTTTTGGAATTCCATTTAATAAATAATACAAATATAACAATTCTTTAAACTTTGTACAGTGAATTATTTTACCTTTGTCTGCACATTCAACTTTATGAGACATGTGACTGTGTGCAAGGAATGGCAGCAAAAATAAACAAAAACCAGGTCAATTAAATTTTTTGACACACAAAACAGCCATAATATTCAGGTATACCTTCTCTTCAATTTCTTCTGCAAGTTTTTTGCAGTTACTATAAGTTGCCATACACCAAGAATGAAGTAAAAAATAAATTTAATGAACACAAAATGGTGTGTGATGTTCCATCATCCTAAATCAATGTATATTAATTACTTAACACTGTTGGAATCAATATTAAATTTTATTGGGACATATTAGTTATTAAATACTGGCTCAATTACTGAAACGGTAATATTATTGACGTACTATATTTAATAATATTATAATATAAATCCCTTTCACCCCTAAACCGGCCAAAACCGGCCATACTTGGTATTTTACTCTTCAATAGGGAACCCCCAGGGGTCAATGGGTTAATTAATAGACTAAAAACATTTAAGATCAATGGCTGCACATTTTGTACACTTTCATCCTGATTTAGATAAATTTACTTTATTCTCTGCAGTGAGATAGTAACTTACCACAAAAGTGAGCAATGAATATGAATGAGCATGAACTGCCCACATCGAAATTAATAAGTAGTTAATATTGTATCAGAGTTCTATCACAAAGTCTCCTTTGCCTTTAATTGTCCTTTTAATTTTAAACATTGCACAGAAGACAAGACCTACTTCATGTATTTCCAGACATCCCAATTTTAATTGTACATTTAATCTGGGTGTAATTTTACATCTTCAAATGGTCAAGTGAAATTTTTACCTCCCCAAAGAGAACTCATTCAGAAAATTTCATTTCAGTACAACCTACAAGTCTGATGGCAGTGACCACATCATTCGTCACTATTGTATAGATTTCCTAAGAACATCAACATCACTTTTGAATAATTCGCTGGTAGCATAAATGATGAAAACAATGAATAATTACTGTGGCTAGACTTAATGGAGTTACCATAGATCAAGGACAGAATTATCCAATAAAGTAATAAACTGGAACTTCATTATTGACTCATTTTAGCATGTATTATCTAACATGCCTTCATGATCAGTTGATGTATCTAAGAATAATGTTTTGGTTCCGTTAAATGAAAGTTCTTGAAATTTTTAAGGTAGTGTATCTTGAGAGTGTTTGCACATGAGATAAATGCAGTGAACCAGGTTGGCCTCAGACACATACACAAAATAGCGGCTGGTATTAAATTTCTGTCGACGTATCTGTTGAGATAAGATGTTCTTTCAAAGGACTGAGGACATCTCATAACTCTAAACGATCAATGAAAGAAAGTGAATGAAGTGACATACTTCCTTCCAGCGCTGCATTCAAGTTGGATAAATCGAAGCCTGC
>NC_090888.1:52917561-52925061 GCF_036669925.1 Montipora capricornis
CTTATTTTTAATTTTCATTCAATTTTCTCCATTTATTTTCCCTTATTTATTTATTTATTATTTTATTTTATTTAAGCTTTGTCTTAGAAAGTTCCTCCCTTTTAATACACGCTTGTACTTCTGGTTGTTTTTTAAATTAAGATTTTAAGACGGAATCCACCAGAAGTTCGAGTAACAAGTGGACAAAAACCTTGTACCAAGATTATAAACATGGTGTTGCAAACTTCTGTACGACTGTTTTCAATATCTTCGCAAAAAAAAAATCATTTCTAGCAACACCAAACGTCAAAAACAACTGTTGAACCTCGTAAGAAACACTTGAAAGTACTGGTGAAATTAAACTGAGGATGAAATTTTACCTGTGTTTGCACAATTCCTCTGAACGTTGAAATATAATTTTTCTCGTTCCCATGGGAAATTGTTTTCGGTGTTATTTCAGGCAAATGTTTATATCTTTAGCTTTCAGGAAATGTAAAAAGGACTGTAAAATACTTAAATTTATTCTGGTACAAGATTTTTTCCACTAAAAACTGAAATTGCTCGATTTTCTATCGGATTTTGTCTTAATTTCACACAGAGTTTGTTTCTTTTGTTAACCTTATTGTGGGCTTGAGAGTTTTCTTTGTGAACATCTCCCCCTCATTTTACAGACTAACCCTAACTTTTGTCTATGATTTTTCCCCAACTCACCATCCACACACACATAATTCCCCCCAAAATACCTGCTGACTGGTGAATGTTCTAGTCAGTGGAGAGGAACCCCTTCTTGTAAGGCGGATTCTAATAAAAACACCATTAGGAAACCCACAAAGGTTGCTAGTGAAACTGCTGCTATTACTATTAAATAACAAATCCCAGATCACCATTTCGAACTTGTCTCATACTTTTCACCGATGATTTTCGTTTAGGCCATCTTTGAAGGAATGTTCACAGAAGTTACTCAAGTTCGGAAGATGACATATAAAATTATCCAGCTAGCTCTTTCCTTTCTTTTATGCTGGCATGGTATAAAATCGGACGCCGTTTTCTTTAGCTAGTGTATTGATTGACCTTTGTGGAGAAATAAAATATCCTTTAGCTCTTGACTATTATTGCTCACTTCGCTTCAGTTTCATTTTCAATTCTCGCTCCAAGGTGAGGATTTCAATTCATCGGCTTCCCCGTTATTCGAGTCCTTGTGAACTGCTACAGTATTTCAAGATCGAAACAGAGCATTGATACATTGAAATTGATATTGATTTTTGCCAAATAATTAGTCAATACTGTTCGCAACGTTGATTTTTTTTGAGAAACAAAAATCTTGTGCTGAATCGCGCGAGATCATTCTACGCAACACACGGCGCCATACTGGGGAAATATTGGCGCTCGTGGGACAAGAAATGAAGCTGTCTGATTGGCTTACTTTAAGGATAATGGCCCCGGGGACGGCTTTACTCAAGAAATACATTATTGTCATCTTTCACATTCGAGGATATAGATGCTTTCATGCTTTCTAACATCATTTGCCAATAAAACTGAAGTGAGCTTCCCCTTCAGGCGCGCAGACAGCCGCTGTTGAATTTCATTCAGGATCGAAAATGGCTTCGAGTTAGGAAGACACTGTGGCTACCAGCGACCTTGAACTGCTACGCTAAACGTTTGCATCGATAGAGTTTCGCATAGGTTCACAAAGATGAACATTCAGGAAGAGTTGTCCAGGTCTCCGATACTGGCGTTAAAAGATTAATTGAAAGACGAGAAAATGTGTAGCTCCTACTCTACTCTAAAAACTACACGTAACCCATAATTCCTCGATTCGCTCTGACGAAGGGTTAACGCTCGAAACGTCAGCTTTTAGAATCTCTGTAAGGTGGCCAATTTACATTATCAACTCCATTTCAGGTCATTACTTATATAAACACCTAATAACTTATATGTCAGGACTCTCTCAATTGAATTACCACCAATTACAATAGGATTGACAATAAAATTATGATTGTTCATGAAATTGATTAGCATTTCCTTGCACTTAGTAGGATTCAGTTTCATTCTATGATCTTCAGAAAAGGCCTAAATATCATTTGTAGCAAAATTGAGTAAACTGACACTATTCCTGGGAATTATCTCAAGGGCTGTTGTATCATCAACAAACTTTATTGTAAAATTCCGGGTCACCTCGCAGCTCTTACAAGGTCTCACCTGATTGGAGACCACCCTTGAGGTTTAACAAAAGAACAAATAACAGAAACAATGGACCCTAGGCCTAAAACAAAAGGGCCATTGTTTCTGTTATTTGTTCTTTTGTTAAACCTCAAGGGTGGTCTCCAATCAGGTGAGACCTTGTAGGAGCTGCGAGGCTACCGAAAATTCCATGAGCGCAATAAATTATGTGTCATGATCGTAAACAAGATGACTCCTAGCTTGGTGCCTTGTGGTATACCACACTTAGGCGTTTTCCACTCAGATATAACGTTTTCGATTCTCACAGCGTGAGTCCTGTTACACACAGAAACGCTGTTATCCAGTTTACTAGGACATGATGCACATACATCTTCCTTAGCTCATCAATTAGAACACTGTGATCAATCATGTCAAAACCTTTAGAGTAGTCAGCGAAAAACAGTCTAGCAAGCCAGTTCCCTGCATCCACTGCTTCATACACCGCCTGAAGCAAGAACACTAACGCGTCGGTGGTAGAATGCCCAGCACGTGCAAACTGACGTGGGTCAATCAGACGAGATACTTGTGTGATCAAACGCTCCCGCTTAAATCCTTCAAGCACCTTAGCAAGAGTGCACGTCAGAGCGATCGGTCGCAAATCTGTCTCTATCTGCTGCGGAGGAGAGAATTTAGGAGTTGGATTCAACAGTGAGGCCTTCAGGGCGTCAGGAAAATAACCCTCGGTCAGAGATGTATTGTAAATAACCTTGACAACTGGTGCCAGTTCTTGCGCAAAGTCCTTTAGTACTCTGTTCGGGATGCAGTCAGGGCCAATAGCCTTTCCAATCGTCACAGCCGAGAGGGCCCGAAAAGCTTCCCACTCAGATACCAGGAATTCAGGGCTTAACTTCCTGAGGGACAGGGCTGGAGGCTCCAGGGGTGTAAAGTGATCTGTCAAACTGATAAAAAATATATTCACCTTATTTAAAAGTGAGAGCATATCTGGGCAGTTCTGACCCAGGAATTGATATTGCCAATCTTGCTTAATGTCTTTTCTAGACAAGCTTTTAATATGGTTCCACTAATTCCTACTAGACAAATGACCAAGTTCAAGATCAGCAACCTTATTCCTATCGTAAGAACGTTTAGCAGACTTAATTCTTTCTGGACATTATTTCTCCACATCTTATAGCTGTAAGAGTCCTTGCCATATATAATGAAAGCCTCTTGCCTCTTGTTAATGGATGACTTTATCCTCTTATTTATCCAAGGCCTATCTGAACTATTAATCTTAACAGTTCTCCATGGTAATAGAAGTTCAATAGCCCCTTTTAACTCAGACAAACATAAATGTTTTGAGCCGAGATTTAATTGTTTCTGTAGTTTCTGATTCTTTAGTGTCCTGAGGGATTAAATTCCACAATTGCGGTGCCGCATTAGGTCTTGGATTTATGTGATGGTATACATAACAGAGAACGAGATGACGATCGTAGGGTGCGTGAGGGACGGTATTCTTTAATTGTGGGTTCCAAGTATTCAGCGGACTGTCCATTTAGTGTAATTTGTGTACTGTCAGTAGTATCTCGAAATTGATCCTTGCCTCTATTGGCAAATAGTGTAGATTCTTAAGTATGGGTGTTATGTGGTCAGTGATGCGTGTACCTGATACCAACCGAGCTGCTACATTTTGGATCCTCTGCAGTTTAACTTTTTGATAATTTGGAATACCAAATAAAAGACTATTGCAGAAGTCCAGTCTATAAATCACTAGAGAATTCACCAACCTCTTGAGCCCATCGCGTGGAAGGTATTTCCGGAAACGACCAATCGATCTTATCGCACTGCTTGCGTTCTTGCACGTCTCCTTTATATGGTCGGAAAACGACAGCGTTCTGTCCATGATTACACCCAAATTCTCGGCCTTTGTATTCACTTTGACCGTGGTGTTAGATAGGTCTACAGCCTCACAAAAAGCTGGTTGTTTGCTAAATCGCGAGGTAAAGTAAAGTGCTTCAGTTTTATTGGGGTTACTCTTTAACATGTTCTCGGTGTTCCACGAAACCACAAGTGCGAAGAATGATGGAAGTATAAATTTGAGTATTCTATGCGTAGAACATGCAGTTTAAATTTTGCGAGTGAATACCACCTTACAGAGGTGTCATGTATAAAGTATAAAGTGAACAGTAAAGGGCCCAGTATTGAGCCTTGGGGAACGCCGTATTCAAGACGCAAAGGTGAAGATGTGGAGGTACCAACAGTTACCTTTTGAAATCGATCAAATAGGTACGAAGAAAACCATTAATTGAAGAACTTACGCGAAATCGTAGAGCACTTGTGCTCAGCTAAATAAACAAAAGACTCAAAAGAAGTGTTCATTATTAATATTATTATTAGCACTTAAAGTTCAATATGATCATACATTATCACCACTTTAATTAACTCTCTAGATATTTGCTCCGTTACCTCGATTGTTCTCCAATGCACACAGGCAAAATAATTTTTTTTCACAAAAAGTTTTCAAATGATCAGCTATATTTAATACTGTTATAGTTTTATGGATTTTAAGTTTAATCCGATTCGATCAAATAGTTTGAACATAATTGATGTCATCATCATTATGGATGGTAAATACGAATAACTTATTTCCGAGATCATAGTATCCCCAGCTCATCGTCGAAAATGTACATTCTCTAAAGACGACTTTTCTAACGTTCGCTGCTTTTAGAAGAAATGGGAGCAGGAAAAAGTACCGTTTAAACATGCTTTTAAAAAACCATAACTATGATCTCAGTTATAGACTAGAGATGACATAAAACCAAGTATCTGTTAGAAATATATAAATAAACTTACGTGTGGCAAGAAGACAGTCACGTTACAAAAATTCGCCTTTAACTTTTCGCGTAGTGAGATTTACTCAGTTTCATTTCCTGAGACTTGCACTACACTTCTAAATACAAATTTTCTTATTTCTTCCTGTCGCCAGCAATAAATCAGTGGATTAAGAACAGAGTTTATCATCAAAAAAGTGCGTATAATTACGGTCATTGAATCTATTCTCGGTAAAAAGCGAACAGCTAACAGAACAAGGTAAACAAATACTGGAAACACACATAGTCCAACAGCACCGACCACTAATACTGTTGTCTTCAATGCTTTATTCTCCTCAAGGAATTTTTCTACTTGTTCTTGCGGTAGCTGCTGAGCCTTGATCCTCTTTTGGTGCCGACGTGTTTCCAAGTAAAGGATTATGTAAGAACAAGAAACGAAAACAACACAAGCAAAAAAGATATGTGAGACAGAAATATAATACAGAGCGCTCCTTCCGTCGATTAGGCGAAGAGGTATCCCAAAAGAACTGCTATAAGCCCAGCAAAAAAAGACACCCATCTTAATGTTTCGTGTTGTCACAATGTAGGGGTACCAAAACGGATATTTGATTGCTATCAGTTTCTCGCCAACAACCATCATGAGATGAAGAGCCGATGAATACGACAGCACGATAATGCTAAGCCCGTTAATTGCCGAGAAGACATCAGCGATGTCGCTTCTAAGGAGGAAGAGTGTCTGCCACAGTATAAAGGAAGGCTGCGTGCTGAGACCTGTTAACACATCAGTGACGGCTAAACACGCCAACATGATGTTCGAGTTGTTCTGAAGCCTCGGTTTTCTTTTTATCGCCATCATCACCAACACGTTCAATCCAATTGTGAATGGACAGGCGATAACGTTAATGATGATGGCTAAGGATACAATAACCACGCTGAAGACATCTTTTGCTTCGCCTTTCATTGTAACGTTTGTCAAGTTTGAATCAGTGAGGTTTGCCATGTTGCGTTACAAAGAAAAGGAAAAATGATTTCTTTTAGCGGACAGGTGGTTCTTATTTATTGCCTTCTTTACCAGCTTAACAACGTGAGAAAGCAAATGTTTTGTGGGTTGATTTTTCTCACATGTTGGAGAGTCAATCAGTGAACATTATGATGTCGCAAAAGTAAAGATAAGAGTCTTAAAACTGATGTCTTTGTTAACTGATTAATTTTAACAGTTGTACTGTCGCGGAAACCCGCGGTTGGGCAAAAAAAGACAGGAAATCTTCACTTGAATTAACGGATACTTAATTGACATGAAAATGAAAGGTTTTTTCTAACAATGGGGTTAGGATCCAAACTTCAGGTAGCTGAAAGCTTTCTTATGAAGGCGGGTTAATTTATTGTTAAAGTCTTGTCACATGAAATCATAATTTCGTTGTTTTCAGTAGGTCGATAAATAATGCTTCAAAACGCTACGAGACAGTTAACTCTCTCTGATTTAAAGTTACTTTCGCGAGAGGCCGATGTTGGAAAAAGAAAGTCAGGAAATTTTTATTTGAATTAACGGATACTTGACCGACCAAAAAAATTCATGGGAGGTTTGTTTTTAAACATGAATGGGGTTACCCTCGAAACGTCAGCTCAACTGCTTTGTTACGGCGGTTAATTTACATTTACTGATCAACTCGTCCTATAAAACCATTACGTTATTCAATGTTTCCGTTGATTATTATTCAAGTTAATTTCGTGAAAATCCGATGTTGGAAATGCAAAGGCACAAAATCTTTACTTGAAGTGATGCTCATTTACTTGACATGAAAATGAAGTGTTTCCAATAATTGACGCACGCTCGAAACGTCGTCTTAAATCTTTTTCAAGGTGGTTAATTTACCTTTATTACGCCTTGTAAAAAAGAACAATTTTTCTTTGTTTCCATTTGTTCGATTGATGTTGCTAAAAAACACTATGAAACGCAAAACAGGAGAAAATAAAAAAATACTTTATACTTGATAAGGCTTGGTAAGTCTCGAGTTTATCTTTGTCAGCGTAGGTGTTCTACAAATCGCGGAGCAAATGGGAGATTGTTTGAGTCACTCAAGGCGGCAGCAACTGACAGAATGTGTAAAATAACTTCATGATTGGAAATGTAGAAACATTCCTTTTGTAGTAGCTCTTAGGTGCTGGGCTGAAATATGGTTCATTTTTAAAGCAAATCGATTCAATAGCGCTTTAAGGATACAATAAGCCAAACGGCAACACCGAAGACTGAATAGGTACCTACTCTTTGGAGTGGTCGTCGTGGGGTTCGATCATGACGACGGAGTTCGGCTATAAGCCACTTACGGAAATTTTTAAAATTTGACTCAGAGTACAAGTTTTCAGCTTCAAACTTGCATATAACCCCGAGTACCGACCCTCGCTAACCGCATCCCAAGCTAGAGTAAATTAGAATTTACTTACAAAGGTGGTATTATATTCGAAAAAACAAAATGAAAAGATATAAAGACGTTATCAATACGAAGACTTGGGATAGTTTCGTTGATTGTCACTT
>NC_090888.1:52937561-52950061 GCF_036669925.1 Montipora capricornis
TCTCAGGGGGCTATTTACCAAAGACTTTTACCATGACACGGCAATGATATACAATACCAAAACAATATCGTGTATTAGTATATAATAAAACAGTGGATCCAGAATTGCCCGGCAAATCTGGAAAAGTTCAAAGTTGAAGGGCAAAGACATCAACATCCTGATGAGGGATTTCAATGCGAAGGTGGGATCAGACAACAGAGGCTACGAGGAAGTGATGGGACAACATGCCATCGGTGAAATGAACGAGAATGGAGAGAGATTCGCTGACCTCTGTGGACTGAACGACCTTGTCATCGGAGGCAGCATCTTCGCCCACAAGAGGATACACAAGGCCACCTGGGTATCGCCTGACCATGTCACAGAAAACCAGATCGATCACTTCTGTATCACCAAGATGTTCAGACGTTCTCTTAAAGACGTACGAGGGAGAAGGGGTGCAGACGCAGCATCAGACCACCATCTCCTGACTGCGTGACTTCAGTTAAGACTGAAGAGAACGGACAGGCAGGCAGCAGGCAGGGCGAAGGCGAAGTACAACATCTACTTACTGAAAGACCAGACGATTCAGGAAGCCTTCACCGTGACCCTGAGGAATAGATTCCAGGTACTGCAGGAGCTTACCACCGAAGACACCGATGCCCACTACCTTTGGAAAGGAACGAAAGACGCACTGACAGAAACATGCCAGGAAGTGCTCCGGCCGAAGAAGAACCAGTACAAGGACTGGATCTCAGTAGAGACCCTTCAGAACATCCAAGCAAGAAGATTAAAGAAAGAAGCAGTCAACGAGAGCCGTACAAGAGCTAGCAAAGCGGCAGCCCAAGCAGACTACACAGAAGCTCACAATGAAGTGAAGAGAAGTGTAAAGAAGGACAAGAGATATTATATAGACAGCATGGCACAAGAAGCAGAAGAAGCAGCCTATCACGGCAACATAAAAGACCTGTACATAACAACCAAGAAGCTGGCAGGCAAGTACAGCAGACCAGAACGACCGGTCAAAGACAAGCAAGGACAGACCATCAAAGACTCGGAACAACTACTAGAAAGATGGGCGGAACACTTTGAGGAACTCCTTAACAGACCAGCTCCCGAGAACCCTCCAGACATAGTGAAAGCAGAGATTGACATTGATATAGACTGCGATCCACCAACAAGAGAAGTGATCATCCGCGCCGTCAAGAAGATAAAGAACGGCAAGGCAGCCGGCCCAGATGGAATTCCAGCAGAAGCCCTCAAGACGGTCGTAAGGACAACAGCCGACATGCTACTACCGCTCTTTCAGAAGATCTGGGAACAGGAAGAAGTACCAACAAATTGGAAAGACGGACACATCATCAAGCTGCCCAAGAAAGGAGACCTCAGCAGCTGTGAAAACTACAGAGGCATCCCACTCCTGTCAGTGCCGGGGAAGGTGTTCAACCGGATTGTGTTGGAGAGGATGAGGGATGCAGTGGATGTCAGGCTCCGGGACCACCAGGCGGGCTTCAGGCGGGACAGATCCTGTACCGACCAAAATGCCACGCTTCTCATCATAGTCTAGCAGTCCCTGGAGTGGAATTCCTCGTTGTACGACAACTTCGTGGATTTCCTCAAGGCTTTTGACATTCTACACCGTGACACCCCGTGGCAACTCCTCCGACACTACTGGATCCCAGCAAAATTGACGAGAATCATCAAGGAGTCGTATGAGGGAATGGCTTGTCAGGTCGTACACGGAGGACAGTTGACGCGTTGTTTCGATGTAAGGACCGGCGTTCGTCAGGGATACCTTCGGTCGCCGTTCCTGTTCCTCCTCGCTATCGACTGGGTGATGAGGCAGAAGACGGATGGACAAAAAGACGGCATCCAGTGGACCCTCTGGACTCAGTTGGACGACCTTGATTTTGCCGACGACCTCGCTCTGCTCTCCCACAATCAGCAACAGATGCAGAACAAGACTACAAGCCTAGCCTCCCACGCCTCTCAAGTCGGCCTCCAAATCCACCCCAACAAGACCAAGATTCTGAAAATCAACGCCTCCAGCAGAGAGGCAGTGAAGTTGGGAGACAACAACCTGGAAGAGGTCGAGACCTTCACCTATCTTGGGAGCGTGATAAACCAACAAGGAGGAACAGATGCAGATGTTAAGACCCGCATCGGAAAGGCAAGAGCATCGTTCCTAGCCCTGAAGAACAACTGGCGATCCAACTTCATAACATCTCGCACCAAAATCCGCCTGTTCAATTCCAACATCAAGTCAGTTCTACTGTATGGAGCAGAAACATGGCGAACAACCAAGATCACCATCAAAAAAATTCAGACTTTCATCAACACGAATACTGAAGATCCACTGGCCAAATACCATCAGCAACTCAGATCTCTGAGAAAGAACCAACCAAGTGCCAGTAGAAGAAGAGATCAGAAGAAGAAGATGGCGATGGATAGGGCACACCCTGAGGAAACCACTGACAAACATCACACGCCAGGCCCTGACCTGGAAGCCTCAGGGGAAGAGAAAGAGAGGCCGACCAAAGAACATCTGGAGAAGAGACCTGGAGGCGGACGCCAAGCAGACCGGCTGCTCCTGGAGAGAGTTGGAGCGAATCGCCCAGGACCGCGGACGCTGGCGGGCTGTTGTGGATGGCCTATGCCCCTCCAGGGGCTCAGGGCCTAAGTAAGTAAGTAAGTGAGTAAAACAGTGGATAGCGTTGAACACGCGCGCTGATATCCTTTGCTATTCACCTACGAGCAATTCGCGCGGAATTTGGGCCCGAAAATGTTGTAATCTTTGCAGGAATAAATGAGTTAAAATCATCTTTTTGTGCTATTTGTGCTTCGCGGCTCGGTAAATATCCACCACTATCCACCTCCACTTCGGTGAATAGTTGTTAACTATTAGAGCTACATATTGAACGTGAATATCCGGGAAGACAAAACAAAGCTCAGTTCACAATATGGAATAAAGCGCTGAGTTACTACTCTACCACACGTACGCAATGCGTGCCTATTTTTTCTAAAGATGACAGGAATTTTTTCTTTCTGACAAATGATTAATAGGCTTGTACATGAGCCAGGTTTTTAACCTCAGAAAAAGATCTGTTTCGTCCGATGAACATGTGAGACAAAGGGCTTCTGCTGGTATGACTTCTGGGTGACCCCTTAAATGGTCTTAATGACCCTTAACTTGAAAAAATTTCCTAGAACGCTGCAGTTCAATACCACCCAACTCAGACCCTTCTGTTTTTGAGAAACACGTACCACGGGCAACCCAGTTTACGCTCATCCAGCGTCTAGTTTTTTTTCTGTTATCGGCATTAATAGGCACCCAGATTCTACGATGATGATGTAATTATCATCGGAAATTTCTGGCGTGATCAGTTAGCTGCATGTGAAGAGTGACGGGTGGAAATTTTCTAAGTCAGTTGTTGTTTATTCAGGCGTACCCAAAAGATAAATGTGAGTAGGACGGCTTGATCATGGGTTCTGTACATTTTTGAATAATCGTGGAATAAATTGAATCAAGTGTTACAGGGATCGGAATTATCTGGAAAGGTGGCGAAGGTCGATGTCACGCAATGTGTTGTTTCAAGTGAAAGGATGTTTCCGTTCGTGTGTGATTCTGGCATTCTGCTATCAAGTTAACAGTTGGTTTCCGTGGAGCGCGATACTGTGAAAGAAGTCTTCAGGAGTTTTCGTTAAAGAGAGGACAGTACTTTGCCTGTGGTGAGATAAGCGTAGAAAAGTATTGAATAAATTGTAATGAGATTGTACTAAGAGTAGTCGTTAGGTCGAACTAAGATATCTCCCGTTGTTTACAATTACAATAAATTCCATTTCGTGGAAGCAGCGAGGTTATTATCTTTCTTCCAGTAATTAGTTACCGTAACACAAGGTCGATATGAAGCGTGAAAAAACCGAAAGAAGACAACGAAAGCAAGTCAAAACAAGCCAGAAAGAAACCCTCGGTTTTGTCGCGTCCCCAGTTTTCTCGTTTGTTTTGTTATGATGAGCCTCATCTTTGATGAAAACATAATAATGAAGGAACATAAATGGGATTCTTTAATTTTGCTGAAGAGAATACAGCACTCTTTAGGGCAAACATTGAAGACACCGGCAGGGTTTTAATAAGGGCAATCGTTCAAGTCAAGTCACCCTAATGGTTGTGTGTACGGCAATTGACAAAAGGTGACAAGGACGTATATAAAATATGGACCCCAGGTCCATGGACCACCCTTGTGGACCCCGGTCCATGGACCCTTCGTGGTCTCGGTCCATGGAACACCCCTGTGGACCACCCCTCATTTTGTAAGTTGATTACATTTTGCAAGCAGAAAAATCTTCAGACGAAAGGGAGAAATGAGACTCGCACTTATGTAGAAAATTTATGAGGGAGTCCTTGACTAGGAGCGAACAACTCCCATACTAAGCCTATGCCACAGTATTCTTATAGACCAGGAGCCCACGTACGATCTATGTTTAGACTACCTTTTCTGCAAAAATTTAAAGACAGTTCTGGTTAGGTGACGCTATGACGTCAATTTAGTTTCTTGTGATTGGTCATCGGGCTCCGCAGGAGTCTTATTAGTGGGAATATAGGGCTGTCGTTCTTTCATTTGGGTTACTGATATTTAAGCAATTGCTTGTTTTACAGACACTTATACCAGCTATTTGGTGGCTCCAAAGGGATTCGTCTTTAACCCGCTTTTCAAATATAAGTTCATTTCATTCATAAAGTCATTCACCAGAACAAATGAGCCCGAAAACTTGACCTGCTCCCAACTCAGTGGCTTCAATTCTCAGTTGGTAGAGCATTGTGCCGTATCGCAGAGGTCATGGGATCGAATCCCGTTGAAGCCACCTGAATTTCTATAAAAAGACAATTGCTTAAATTGTCCAGATGAGTGTGAGGATCACCGCCCTCTTTCGTCTAAAGATTTTTCTACAAGCAACTTTGCAAAATGAGGGTTGGGGTAGTCCATGGACCGGGTCCACTGAAGACGTCCATGGACCGGGTCCACAGGGGTGGTCCATGGACCTGGGGTCCATATTTTGTCTACGTCGAGGTGACCGCAATTGAGGTGTTCACGAAACCAACGACGCGAAACTACTGGTTAAAAAGATTGTCCCAGCCCAGAGTATTTTCTCCCTTCGGCGTAGAAAGTTGATGAAGTGACCTAATATGATATTTCCCTATATCGCAATTTGCATATCTAAAAGGATGGTCAATAAAGAACGTCGACCTATTAGCATTGCTTTTGTCGTCGCAAGATAATTTGGACGCTAGCGGCGATCTCGTTTGGTTACGTGTAGTTTGAGAAGCCTTAAGTTTACAGTAAACTGATTGGAGGGTAATGTGAAGTGCTAAGTTTCTACCCCATATGAACCATGTGAGTGTTAGCCCTACTTATTGAAATGGACCCACACAAGGACAGAAGATAAACTCTGACCTGGGTGGGAATTGAGCCCAGGTCAGCTGCTCTACCGACTGAGCTACAAGGTCACACGGGAGCAGGCTGTGCGAACTGAAGATGTTAAAGTCACGGCAATGAACATGTACAAGTACAAACGCTGGCCGTGTAGCACTTATGTTTGAACAGACTTGACTGATTAGAGTGTAATGTGAAATGCTAAGTTTCTACCCCATATGAACCATGTGAGCATTAGCCCTACTGATGGAAATGGGCCCACACAAGGGACAACACACAGTACGTTTTGTCTAAGTAAGATCTCCATAATGACGAAAGCATGTCTAAGTACTAGTATTACGAAGAATCAGACGTTTTGGCTGTTCGATCTGTTGTTGATGGACGTAGAAAATACCAAGTGAAATGTCACTGTCACTGTCACCCGCCCCTATGGGAAATTTGTCAAAGCCTTGCTTTTTCCGAAGATTCAAATTCCCCGCTAGTGCAACAATCGGAAATTTTGAATTTCCCTTGGCCTTAAGCATGCAATTGTTTTCACAACAATAAACATTTAATGACTGGCCCGGAGGGAAACATTACTACGCTAAACATTACTACGTAGCATTAAAGTTCGATATGATTAAACAGTTTCAGATGTTTGCTCTTTACACCTCGATTGTACTCCCATGCACAGATGCAAAATAACATTTTTTTTTTCACAAAACGTTTTCAAATGATTAGCTATATTTAATACCGCTATGGCTTTATGGATTTTAAGTTTACAGCGATCCGATAAAAAAGTTTGAAAATAAATGCTGTCATCATCATCATCATGGATGGTAAATATGAATAATATATTTCAGAGAATCATAGTATCCCCAACTCATCTTTGAAAAAGTACATTCCTCTAAAGGTGACTTAAGTTACGTTAGTTGCTTTTAGAAGAAATGGGAGCAGGAAAAAGTACCGTTTAAACTATGGTTAAAAGAACCAATAAGAAAAAAAAACATAAGTATCTCAGTTACAGACTGTAGAGATATCGATGACATAAAAACACAGTATCAGCCAATTTCATTTCCTGAGACTTGCACTAAAGTTCTAAATACAAACTTTCTTATTTCTTCCTGTCGCCAGCAATAAATCAGTGGATTAAGAATAGAGTTTATCATCAAAAGAGTGCGTGAAATTATGGTTATTGAATCTATTCTCGGTACAAATCTACCAGCTAACAGAACAAGGTAGACAAATGCTGGAAACAAACACAGTCCAAGAGCACCGACCACTAATACTGTTGTCTTCAATGCTTTATTCTCCTTAAGGAATGTTTCTACTTGTTCTTGCGGTAGCTGCTGAGCCTTAATCATCTTTTGGTGCCGACGGGTTTTAAAGAAAAGGATTATGTAAGAACAACAAACAAAAAAAATACAAGCAAACAAGATATGTGAGGCAGAAATATAATACAGAGTGCTCCTTCCGTCGTCCATCAGGCGAATAGGTATTCCAAAAGAACTGCCATATGCCCAGCAAAAAACGACACCCATCTTAATGTTTCGTGTTGTCACTATGTAGGGATACCAAAACGGATATTTGATTGCTATCAGTTTCTCGCCAACAACCATCATAAGATGAAGAGCCGACGAATACGTCAGCACGTTAATGCTAAGCCCGCTAATTGTAGAGAAGACAGCAGCGGTGTCGTTTCCAAGAAGGAAGAGTGTCTGCCACAGTACATACGAAGGCTGCGTGGTGAGACCTGTTAACACATCAGTGACGGCTAAACACGCCAACATGATGTTCGAGTTGTTCTGAAGCCTCGGTCTTCTTTTTATCGCCATTATCACCAATACGTTCAATCCAATTGTGAATGGACAAGCGATAACGTTAATGATGATGGTTAAGCAAAGAATAATCACGCTGAAGACATATTTTGCTTCGCCTTTCATTGTAACGTTTGTCAAGTTCGAAACAGTGAGGTTTGCCATGTTACGATACAAAGAAAAGAAAAAAATGATTTCTTTCAGCGGATGTGTTGCTTATTTATTGCCTTCTTTGCCACCTTAGCATCGTGAGCAAATGTTTTTTGGATTGATTTTTGTCACATATTTCACAGTTAATCAGTGAACATTATGATGTCACAAAAGTAAAGATTAGAGTCTGATGTCTTTGTTAACTGCTTAACGTTACAGTTGTACTGTCGCAAGAGGCCGCTGTTGGAAAAGGAAAGCCAGGAAATCTTTACTTCAACTAATGGATACTTAATCGACATGAAAATGAAAGGTTGTTTTAAATAATGGAGTTAGGGTCAAACGTAAGGTAGCTCAAGGCTTTCTTACGGAGGCAGTTAATTTTTCTTAAAGTTTGTAGTCTTGTCATATAGAACCATATTTTCGTTGTTTTCAATAGGTCGATAAATGATGCTTAAAAAACGCTACAAGACAGTTAGCCCTCTGTTAAAGTTACTTTCACTAGAGGTCGATGTTGTAAAAAGAAAGTCAAGAAATCTTCATTTGAATGAATAGATACTTAACCGACATAAAAGAAAAATTCATGAAAGGTCTGTTTCTAAACATGAATAGGGTTACCCTCGAAACGTCAGCTCAAAGCTTTGGTACGGCACTTAATTTACGTTTATCAACTCGTCCTATAAAACCATACGTTATTCGTTGTTTCCATTGATTACTATTAAAGTTATTTTCGTGAGAGGCCGATGTTGGAAATGCAAAGCCAGGAAATCTTTATTTGAAGTAATGCTCACTTATTCGACACGAAAAGGATGTCTTAAATCTTTTTCAAGGTGCTTAATTTACCTTTATTACGTCGTGTAAACAAAAAAAAAATCCGTTGTTTCCACTTGTTCGATTAATGTTGCTGGAAAACGCCATAAAACGCAAAACAGGAGAAATTAAAAATACTTTATACTTGATAAGGCTTGGTAAGTCTCGGGTTTATCTTTGTCAGCGCAGGTGTTCTACAAATTACGGAGCACATGGGAGATTGTTTGAGTCACTCAAGGTGGCGGCAACTGACAGAACCTGCAAATAACTTAATGATTGGAAGTGTAGAAAAATTCCCCTCGTAGTAGCTCTTAGGTGCTGGGCTGAAATATGGTTCATTTTTTAAGCAAATTTTGGTGGATCTTTAAACAAAATATAACTTTATGGAGCTCTAGAATGGAACGTCAATTGGATAAACAAGACAAACGGTGAAAAATAAATATCTGGAATCTTAAAAGCGACGAGTGATGGACTTCAATCTTTCGCCCGTCGTACCGTTATCAAAGTAAGCTGTGTTTCTCATATTTTACCAAGTCTGGCGATATGTACAACACGGAAACCAAATGGAACTTCCCTGGTAAGTTATGGGTTTAACAAAGACAGAGAAGGAATTGAACACCTTAAGTGGATCTGTGATCTCTGTTGTCTGGCTATTTGTACTTGTTTGTACTCAACTCTGAACATTTGGAAATTTCACTAATTCTTGTTATATTTATTTTGTGCTCAACTCTAAACAGTCTTCAGGTAAAAAAATAATTGGAAATGTGACAGCCAATAATTATTTGAAAAAAGCTCCTGAAATTTATTTTGTTGAGTATGTTTCGCTGGAAAAGGTTTTTGTGAAAAATTTCGGCCTTTGTGTAATATTCGAGCTTAACAAATTTTCATACGTGCGTTGAAATGTGATACGCGAGGATTTTTTTCTTTCTGGCAAATGATTAATAGGTAGCCAAGTTTTTAACGTCAGAAAAAGATATCTTTTGTCATTATAGTGTAAAATGAAGTTTATTTGGGAAGCCAACAATATTTTTTTTTAAGTACCTGGTTAATCGAATTTATTGCTACGACTTACCAGTGCGAAGATTGTTTACATTATACTCATGCTTTTTGCGAATTTTGAGTGTCATGAAATTTATACATCATTTGCGTGACATAGCTCCTTTAACACGAAGATTTTTCAACAATATATCGCTTTAATTTGATCCAAAAACATTCAGATAGTAAAAAACGTCACATCTATTAACCATTCGCAAGTCTGTTTTTGTATCTCATAGATGTTTAGATTTTCAATTACATGGCCGCTCAACTTCATGATTATGTAAATAGTTCACCCCGAAGTCAAAATAGATATGTTTCTCAGGAACGCAACGAAGAAGACTTCCAGACCCGACAGATAAAATCCACATATTCAGTTAAATATTACAGCCAAATTATAAAACCAAAGACGGAAGTATCTTTGCTAAAAAGTATGTTGTTTTACTCTGAAAATGGGACAGGACATTACAAATTTTTTAACCTGTGAACGTGAGATCCAAAGGGTCTCTGCTGGCACGACGTCTGGGTGACCCCTCAAATGGTCTTAATGACCCCCACTTGAAAAAAATAGCTGTAACGCTGCAGTTCAATACCACTCAACTCAGTGTCTTTAATTTTGTGCAGCACGTACCACAAGCAACCCAGTATACACTCATGGAGTGTCTAGTTTCTTAATCACCAGGGCACCTTTGCTTATCAAGATGGCATGATTTCTTGATCCTGATTAACGAAGCGTTACTCTGGAGAATTGTCGCCAATTAATTTGTAACAAGGGCTTCCACTTTGTTGAAGCCGAAGAACAGTTTATTGAAAACCTGAAGAACAGGACTGAAAACAAAAACACGAGAACAAGTACAGAGTACTGGTCTGTGGGCGAAACCAAGAGGAAACTGAATCGGGTGAGAAACTGGAACTGGCCTACGAAGTACCACAGCTGAACGAAGCGTTCATACTAGTTCCCAAATTTTTGCCGAGCTGAGGAAGGAAAACCGTAGGTAAATGGTACAATCCAGACTCTCCGAAGGTCATGCAAGCGGCTTAAGATCGCTATTGAGATACAGTTCCCGCCGTCAAGAAGTCTTACAAGTAAAACGCCTTAGAGGGAAAGGCAAGAAAGCTTCGCGTACTCGGAATTGAGAAAAGAACAAACAAAGCCCAAAGCCTGACTAAAGAGGAAGAAGAAATACTATGGGAGAACGTTTAGGTGGAGGATCTCATAAGGACGACAGGTGGAGGACTGCAAGAGAAACCTCCTTGTAGCTCACTCGGTAGAGCGGCGGAGATATAACCCGAAGGTCGTGGGTTCAATTCCCACCCTGGTCAGAGTTTTTCTCTGTCCTTGTGTGGGCCCATTTCCTTCAGTAGGGCTAACGCTAACATGGTTCATATGGGATAGAAATCAAGCACACATTACACTCTATTCAGTTAACTCTGTTTAAAATATAAGTGCTACACGGCCAACGTTTGTATAAACGTAACCTTTCCTTGTACTTCCAACTTATTGTTTTGAATTCGCTATTGTTTCTCGTATGACGCTTTCAGTGTCGCTTCCAATGTCGCAAATGCCAGTTTTAGGATTTCCATAAGATTCCCTTATTTACGGGAAATGAGTGATTCAAAGAAACAATTTGTCTCTAGTTCCCTCAAAAGACAAGGTCCGGTCCTATATATATAAGTCCGTTATGACTCATAGTAATCGACCTTCTGTTTAGTTTAGATATGTCGATGACAACTTTGCCTTGTTTGACGACGTCATTTCTGCATCCAAATTTCTACAACACCTCAACACTTGCCACAGCAACATAAAATTTACTATCGTCAAACGTTGCCCTCATAACGCCTTCAGCATTTACATCTAACGAAAAAATCATTCACTGGTCTCTACACCAAATGGGACTCATTCCACTCCTCGCAAATATAAGATCAATCTCATCCGCACTCTCACTTATCGTTGCTTCCGAATTTGCTCTACTCCTTCGTTAGTTCAATCTGCTCTTAAAGGGGCTGTAACGGCTACTGTGCATGCTTGCAATTCAATCACAGATGCAAATGATGCAAACAAGGCCATGTTTGTATGAGTGCACGTGAAAAAGGCGACTCGCGTTGTGAAGTCTTTATCGGGATTCTTTAATTCCGTTTGAACGTTTTGCAGAAATGAGCCTTTCTTCGGAACAAGGTAGCTCTGTTGCGGTTATGTATCCATTTTTTAATTTAGGCACAACGTTTCTTTCTGCTTTTGTCGTCAGCGAATCGCATTGTACTCTTCCTGGATTTCTAATACCACAGTTTATTCCACTTGATTGTGCGAAATGTAGTCAACATTATTTCCTTCCTGTTTGCGCAGGATAACGTACCTAACTCTTTCCAGTGTACGAGCACTAAGTCTTGCTATGCGAAAGCAGGAAGAAAAAGGACTAAATGTCCGAGCAAAACAGCCGGTTGCTAATCCGGAGAGGCCTGTTCGTGCAGTCGGCGAAAGCCGTGCAAGAACAGAGAGGAAGCGAAACAAAGCTCGCTTGAAGTATAAATTTGGCTACTAGGAAGTGCGTTACAGTTTGCAATTTCTTATTTTATCATATATATGAAGGCTGCAACCGTGGCATCCCAAGGATGGGGATTCGTGCAAGGACCGCCAGGACAACCAGATAATGGACTTACGGAGGAGCAAGAACGGGACATGGAAAATCGACGAGTGAAGGTACAAATACTGTACTACAATTCGTTGTCCATGGCACAAAAAGCAAACTGTCTTTTCCTTTAGTGTCTGTTCTGAGTTTCTTGTTATAAGGCGTGTAAGCTTATCTTAGAGAAGTCCCCATTTCACCAGTTACTTTCTTGTTAATTACACCCGTAAATCTACGTGTCAAGCTTCTACATATTTCCAACCTGTACAATTCCGACAAATCTATCTGTGCAATTTGCATTTTTATTAGACTGCGAAATAATTTGATAAAAAGGACTTATCCAGCTATGCTAACAAATTATTGGACTAATTTTTAGCCTCACAGGAGTTTATCCAAACCCTGCCAGGATGAAGAGTTGGCAAAAAAAAAAAACTTCCTATAATAGCATTACAAAGGGGGTGGGCAGCATGGACTATATAGATATGCTTCTCATCCAGGAGGACCTTGAAGGTGAAGACGATAATGCCACTGCCCTATCTGTATCTCCTTCAGAAGTGTCAAGTCCAGCACTACCAAACCCTACCCAACTTACCGTGACACCTGCATCCACCCCAGCCTCAGACTCGAGCACATCTGGAACGTCGACTTCAGATGGGCTCTCGTCATTCAGACCATCACCA
>NC_090888.1:52957561-52960061 GCF_036669925.1 Montipora capricornis
AAACCAGCGAAAAATGCAGAAAGAAAACATTTTCCAAACCGTTTTCCACCTGAACACGAAAAGCGTTGACTGTGTAAGAACTTTATTTGATGTAGTATGGCCGTGTAGCCGCGTCGAGCCGCAGAAATCGCTCGAAAAATGAAGCCTCGCTTATGGTCAGGTGAGTTAACCTGGGTTGAGCCTGCAATCCAATCAAAAACTAGTACCTGGTCAGCGGTTAACTTTAAAAAATTGACCTCGATTTGCTCTAAGCTTGAGCCCTTGATATGGTCAGGTTATACTGGTCAGCGGATACCCTTGTTTTGACAGGTGTCAATTGATCAAAAGATGATGTCCAATATCAAGAAGAAGACGTACGGAAGAAGTGGACGTACGGACGGACGTACATACGTACGTACGTTCGATGACGTCATGGCTATAAAACCAAGATTTCTCACATCGATGGGTTACCAGCAGATGGGCATTCTGTCTGCGCGTGCGCGATTTTGAGATCTCTTATGGGCGTATCCGCTGGCCAGCCATTAGCATCAACCAAAATAATGGCGGTCTCCGTGGCGAAAAGTTTCGAGTTCGTGTTGTTATCTGTGTCGTTTATCTTCCTTGCCTTACGTGTAGACGGTGTCAAAAGACCAAGAAACGGGGAAACCAAGTTGTTTTGGTGTGTAACTCAGTAAAATTGCGAAAGTTGCAGAATTCGAAGGGCTCTTTAAACACACATAAGCAGACTGGACAGACATTTTACCGCGTTAGTTTTGATTCCAACCTACGTGTTTACCTCTCACGGGACTCTCTTCTGCTCTGTTGGGCGTTCTTGCTTGAAATGTGCTAAAATATCAAGAATTTCAGCTCCATTATGAAAATAGATGTTCACACCAAAAGTTTATGGTAGCTTGCTTTTTTTGGTTTCAAGTTTGTTGGCATGAACGTGAACGAGCGTGATCGACGGGCCAAAAACAGCAGCTTTGGCCAAATTATGGTCTGAGTAAACAGCCACAAAATAGAGAGTTGGTAATTTTACCATTGGAAATTTTTTTAAAAATTGTGGGACGTTTGAAGCTTCTGACAGAGAGTAAGTCAGATTAAGTCTTGGTTTCGTGTATTGCATGGAGCACCGCCCATTTGAAAATTACTTAGCTTACATGTACATGGCGTTAGGAACAAGAGCAAGATAACTGGTTAAGGTTTTGAGTTTAAGCACATCCCCAAATCCCTAGGGAACTAAATCTGAGGACCTGAAATAAATAACCACTGTCTAAGGACATAGCAAGGTCTATGATTCCCATGTTGTACTTGAACAAGCTGCCATTTTGAACCTTGTACTCCTCTCCCAATCTGCAAAAATGATCTTATCACCTACAGGCAAATTTAGTTCCCCGTTCTCTGTGTTCATTTCCAAAGAATCAAACTATTCAAGTTGAAAATTGATTACAAAATGACAACAGGGAATTAGTAAGTTCTGACTAGACCAGGCCCAGGGAACAAAGCGATGTTAAGAGTGACACACCAAAGAGTATTCCTTTTTTTGATATCAAGCCGCAAGCTTTTTAAACTTTTACAAGTATAGAACTGAAATATAATTTAATTTGTTAGTCATTTGAAAGTATAAGATATGAGAAGATGGACAACAACTGTATTCACATTAAATCGATATCAAAAACGTAATGATCATGAGTGTTTTTCTTCATATCAACTTGCTGGTCACCTTGCTGAGACTATGACATGCAACATTTTATTATGTAGGATGTGACTCCAACTAGTGAAATCTTAACTGTACATTGAATTTATAAGCAACAAAGAATACCATTTGTCTGAGCCTGATGAATTCAGCACATCTGTCAATTTTACTGTAAAAAAATTAATTATCTATGAGTGTTTAAGATTCCAATCATAATCCAGAACTTCAAGAGCTGCAAATACGGCTTTTTCGCATAACCAATCTGCCAGTTTATCTTCATTCACTAGTGGTTCTCAAGGTAACGACACCTTTCCTCAAAACTTGACCTCTCTGCTATCACTTCTGTCCATCGTTCCGATTGCTGAGCCACTGCACATCTCTCTAAACAGCAGAGAACATGCTGTCAGTTCTTTTCATCCTAATTTTTAATTCTGTATATGAAACACTTTTTGCAAAGCAAGCTTAGTGATAAACCTAAGACATGGAGAATTATGTTTACCCTAGAACTTGCTTAATTTTCATGGATGCTGGACACTTTTCGAGAAACTGTGATGAGAAATTCTTCACATTAAAGACATGCAATATGGAACTCTTTTCATTCTTCTAGATAACTACATTCCCCTTGTCCCTTCAGTTAACAGCCTAACCTTCAAACTAAATAATAATTTGCAGAGTACGTCCGATCATGGCTCAGAATACACGTCTGAACAGACGTCACTACAACAAAGCACAACTGGTGTGGATAAACATGTGTTCTCACGGGGGGAACACTCACCTCTACTTATAACCTCATATGTAATTATATCACAGGGACTGTATTTTATG
>NC_090888.1:52965061-52967561 GCF_036669925.1 Montipora capricornis
CGAACTATTGGAAACATCGAAAATTCAGATTTAGAATGCGACTTGATAGGAGTAAATAAACCGCCTCGGAAAAGATTTAAGCTTTTTGAGCATACATTCTTTATGGGAAACCACATTTCATTTTCATGTCGAATAAATAAGCGCTACTTTAAATGAAGATTTCCTGGCTTTGCTTTGCTTTACTTTTCGGCCTCTCACGAAAGTAACTTTAATAGTAAGCACTTAACTGAAGCATAAAAGTCTTAAGACTCTAATCTTTATTGATGTGACATTTAATCTTCAATATGTGTGAAAAAAAATCAGTTTAGAAAGCATTTGTTCTGTTGTGGCGGAGTTAAACCGGAAAGAAGATTAGAAATAACCAATTCACCGATCCCTTAAAGAAGTCAATTTCCTATTTCTTAGTTTCGTTTATACTAGAGGGCCTCATCCCCGTCCCTTTCCTGTTGGTCGATTTTTTTTCCCTTTCTGGGTTCTTGCATGTATATGCCTCAGGTAAACGTTTTTACCACTCCTATTTCCTCTGAATACAACAAACTCAAAATAACTCATTTTTGAAGAGATTTAAGTTATGAGGGATAGTCGGAAATGAGTCATAAAAATCATAGTATTAATGTTTCAGTCATGTTTAATCGCATAAGATTATAGATTGTAAAAGCAGATACGATGTCTATGTGAGAGGATTGGTAAGAAATTTATATTTTTCATCAGTAGGAGAGCACTCCAATTAAATCTATAGCCAGTTCCCTCTTTTCCGGTATGAGTGACTGGTGCAGTAGTCATTGAACCCGCCTTGCGCATTGAATTGTGTCCCGGGTTCGATTCGTGGGCTCAACGTCCCATGAGGGTAGAGTTTGTTGCTTCACTATTCTACTCCCCAAGAGACTTTTTCCGGGTACTCCAGCTTTCCCATCTCCTGATCGCTTTGATCATCTGCTTTGACCTGATTTCATCTGATTTATGGTCAACCCCCCAACCCCAATTTGCAGAACACTTGTGCACTTCTACAACAGGTTGCAAAATTGCTGAGACACTCCCGTTAAAAGGTACCTTTTCTAGCTTTCAATACCCGCCGGACCTTTCACAATGTTGACTGTTGAAGTTCTCAGCCTTTTTGTATTGTTAGCAACATTGATAAGGGGAGGAGGGGCTGCAGTGTGAGAGATAATAGGTAAATTAATAACGCCCCAAGAAGGTGTAGAAGTGTCTCTTCTAATTTTGCAACTTGTTGTAGATAAGTCGGCGAGACTTGAATTAACGGTGATTATCTTTTTTCCCAACCAAGAAAAACGCCGCTGTATAAAAGCTTCTTGCGGCGGTAAAACTGTAACAGTAGTCAAGTAGCGGAAACATGAAGGTTTTAAAATTCTAATCTTTACTATTGCGACATGTTCATTAATTATACAATATGTGAGACAAATCAACTCACAAAACATTTGCTCTTTTGCGTTGCTAATCCTGCAAAGAAAGCAATAAATAAGCAAATGCAGTAAAATAAACTGAATAAATCAGTTTTCTATTTCTTTGTATCGTAACATGGCAAACCTCACTGATTCGAACTTGACAAACGTTTTGCGTTAAAGTTAAAGGCGAAGCAAAAGATGTCATCAGCGTGGTTATTATTATTTCGTTAACATCATACGCCGATCAAATCGAAACTTCAACACCACCCCCCCCCCCCCTCCCCCGGAAAAACCCCGGGCATTTCGTTATTTTCTCTGCCCGGGTGTGGGGAACTTTACCTTTCCCTGGGTGGAGATGCGTAAGACAGGGCTTGTGGGAAGGTATAGGTGTTTTCAGTCCTATAGCGAATAGTTTTCATGTTGAATAAGTAAGCGCAAAAATTCCAATGAAAATTTCCTGACTTTGTTTTTGCAACATCGACCTCTCACGAAAGTAACGCAATTTCTAATCTTGGGTATCCTATGCATAGTTAGCAAATTACCATTTGCTTATTCAGCGCCATCTTTAAATGTGTCATACGTGCGTGCATTCATACCTTGTATGCGCACAAATCATGATTGTTCGTTCCTGTAGTGATATTTCTTGTTTACAAACATTGACGTCACATTTCTTTTGATATTCTGCTTCGATCTGATTTCATCTCTTTTCTAGTTCCCCCATAGAAGCCTTTTGCCCAGTAAATACAATCGATAGTTAAATTATTTTGTCCGTAACCGATAATAAAGTTAGTTAACGTTGAGTGAATGTGCGAACGCACTTACCAAGTTTCAGAATAAAACTCTATGAGGCTCTGGCGGGTTCACAATAGAATCGCATAGCTAGGAGAATTCTCGCCATCTGATTGGCTACGTATACCCAGGGAAGGTATTCAGAGTCGAATTGAGACTTAGAAGCAAGACTGACTGATATTGCAGTGTAACAACTCGTAGCTTTACATAGCAACGCAAGCAAAATTAGAAAGAAATATGTTTTCAAAAACAATCTCTGCGTTTACAAAGTAAAATCATGTCGCTGCTGAAGAGTTTTTCCCGAGTTC
>NC_090888.1:52980061-52987561 GCF_036669925.1 Montipora capricornis
GAAATATGTCGTCCCTAGTTACGGTCCGTAACTTACAACGATATTATTTGTTTTTAATCGCATGCAAATCTCGCAACAATACTAATAATAATGGACAGTTTTTGAATCTGATTAGAGAACTGATCAACGTTTTTTATTTTTTGATGGAAGAAGACAACGCAAAAATATATATTTTCTTTTTTCGCTCTCTAAATTTTCTTTTTTTGTGATTTCGTTTTGAAGAAATTTACGCTTTTCGCCAACATTTATCAAACTATGAAAAATGGGAGCGACTATAGGCCGGATATATTTTATAGTTTCATCAAGTAACAGGTATTTCCAGTGCAGATGTTATCCTGTTTGCTACAACGTAGGTCGGTTTTACAAAGTAACTGTACTGAGTAATCAATTTACCATGATATGCAGGATATGATAGTTTTAAGACTCTAATCTTCACAGGGCGTCGTGTTTATGATTAATCTGCTGTATATGGGAAGAATCAACGTTGAAACATTTGCTCTCTTGTGAAATAAAGACGGCAAAGAAGACTGCAAATAATCCAGTGAAAGAAATCAGTTTTTCATTTCTTAGTCTTGCAACATGTCAAACCTCACTGTTTCGAACTTGACAAACGTTACAATGAAAGGTGAAGCGGCCCAACATGTCTTCAGCGTGGTTTTCATTTCATTTCCGCCTGTCCATTCACAATTGGATTGAACGTGTTGGCTGCTGTAAAGAGAAGATCGAGACTGCAGAGCAACGCAAACATTATGTTGCCGTGCGTCTGTTCAGTAATATCTGTTGGTTTTATATAATAAAGAATTAAACTTTATTCGCATAAAAGCTGATGGTGACGCCAATCGTGCGTCTGTCCTCTAATATAATACTGTTTCTTTCCCAGCCCTTCTCCTTTACTTTCAAAGCGACTGTCAAACGAACTTCAATAATCCGTGATTGGTACTAGGAGTAAGCAGTTAACCGAGGCATAGAGGTCAACCTTTATTGAAGTGACGTGTTCATTAAATCTTCAGTATGTGTAAAAAACTGATCTTGTCCTGTTGAGGCGGTGTTAAACAAAAAAGAAAGCAATAAATATGCAATTCACGTATTATTCCTAGTAAAATCAGTTTTCTATTTCTTAGTTTCGTTTATACTACGGAGCACGTCAAGGCTTCATCACCTTCCCTGTTTTTCGATATTTTTTTTCTTCCTCGGTTGTTGCTTGTATACCTTTGTACGTTTTTATTCTGAAAAAAACGAACTGGATCAGTATAACTCATGTTTGAAGAGATTTAATTTTCGAGGGATACTCCGAAATAAGTCTTCGCGATTAGCCGGCCATAACAATCCTGGTCATAGTATCATTGTTTAAGTCATGTTTAATCGCATGGGATTACAGACTGTAAATTCCATATACGGTATCTGTTACATAATGGGATTTTTGTTATGTAATTAGTTGTAACTGAGCATGAGTGTGGGTTTTTGAGGAGTTGTTTTGATTAAAAGAAGTATTGTGATCCATTCAATTGACTGCAATTGCTGTGATCCATATACAGGAAAAGGTAATTTATTCAAGTTTACTCAAATTCAAGTTAACAGCTACGTAGTTACAGTTATAGTTAAGACTATTAATATAATTACAGTCGGTTATGATAATAAAACTCGTTCACCGCAATTAGCATAAGAGGCTAATCGAGGCGGCGGAGAGTGAAATAATACATGTATGACGACTGGTAAGAAATTTATATTTTTCATCAGTTAGAGAGCACTCCAATTAAACCAAAAAAAAAAGCAGAAACCTATAGTTTCCCTCGTTTCCACGAATGGTCGTTGTAGTCCCGGGTTTCCCGGGTTCGATTCGCGGACTAGACTACGGACTCAACTTCTCATGTAGGTTGAGTTTGTCGCTTCTCTACTGTGCTCCCCGACAGGTTTTTCACCAGGTACTCCGTTTTTACCATCTCCTTGACACTGCTTTCTTTTATCTGCTTTGATCTGATTTCATCTCATTTCTAGTTCCCCCACTTCGTAGAACACTTGTGCCCAGTGACTTAAATTATTTTGTCCGTAACCGAGAATAAGGTTTGTTAACATTAAGTGAATGTGCAAACGCACTTACCAAGTTTCTGAATAAAACGCCACGCTCTGACGGGTTCGCAATAGAATTTCATAGCTAGGAGAATTCTCGCCATCTGATCGGCTACCCTAAAGCGAAACTGAGTGATATTGCATTGTAGCAACGCGTAGCTTTACATAGCAACGCAAGCAAAATTAGAAAGAATTATGTTTTCAAAAACATTGTCTGCGTTTAGAAAGCAAAAACATGTCGCTGTCGAAGAGTTTTTCCCGAGTTCATGAATTGTGCTGGTGAAATACCCGATTGAAAACTCTCAGTGATGGCACAGTCGGTTATTGCGAGTATCTCACATTCTGTTTCGACTTCTTTCCTTTCAGTGTGGCTTAAAAGAAGCTTTGAATACCCTTTAAATGGAGCACTGATGGAAAGAGGGGGGTAAAATGAGCGCAACGTCTGCTTCCTGGAAGAACACCTTTGCTCTAGAGGGGAAAAGAAATTAGGACCGACCTCAAATGAGATGTATCTTTACCTTTACCTACCAGTGCAATCAGTTTGATGATTTTCAACATCGAAATATGAATTGGAGCCTCTGTAAAAGTTCAGAAAACGAAGATTTGTAAGACATGAACTAATAAACTTTTGTGTATTCGGCTTGATTTCTATTTGCTGGGTATTGACAGGTGACAGTTCATTTGAAATGGCTTTTTTGCGCCAACTGAATACTACAACATTCCACTAAGGATTTTTCTGAAAGGCTATGAGATTCAAGGAAAATTCACCACCTGATTCGTGAATTCCACCTTAATTTCACTTGAAAAACCGATATATCCGGCACTCATCTTTGTATCGTAACATGGCTAATCTCGCTTGTGTTACAATGAAAGTCGAAGAAAAACCAGTAATCATCACTAACGTCAACACCTGTCCATTAATTGCATGAACGTGTTGGTAATAATGGCGATAAAAAGAAAACCGAGACTTCACAGCAACATGCATGCATCACTTGGAGTCTAAATCTAAATCTAAATATCGTTTTGTCGGCAAAAATCCTCTAGGACATCACGCCAACTCTAAAATAATGATAGGTAAAACCATACTAAAATATACAAAATAATAGTCAAGGCTGAAACTAGTATTAAAAAAATATATTAAAAACTACTGGTAAAATTTAAACTACAAGAGTTTGCTCTTAAAAGTATAGAGGGATTGCCTGGAAACAATTTCTTCTGGAAGTTCGTTCCATCCTGCTATTGTTCTGGGAAAGAATGAAAGATCAAGCCTGCGAACTAACTTTGTCTTTCGATAAAATCTTACGAGAGGCACGAAATCATCTGAAGAGCAAGGTAAATGATCAAAGTGTCTTGCGACGTGGCTTCTTTCCGTTTTTGTCCGAGCGCAGAGCAATAATTTAAAAGAGCCTTGTCATCTTTCCTGTTTTTCAAAACAAACTGGACATAACTCATCTTTGCAAAGATTTTAAGTTTTGAAGGATACTCGGAATGTCGCGATTTACCGGCCATAACAATTATAGAATTAACCTCGTTCCCAGGGTCTCTCTTCTCTGCCTCTATTGTCGTTTCCTAAGGACAATGGAGGCAGAGAAGAGATACCCTGGGAACGAAGTTGTCTTAAGTCATATTTGATCGTGTAGGATTAGACTTTAAATCCGTATAGCCATTGAGGGTTAAATTGAGCAATTTTAAAGACGATTGGTGCCTTTCGTTTATTAATAGGACGGCACTCCAATTTCGAAAAAAAAATCAAACAAACAGAAATCTGGAAACAGTTTAACTCGTTTCAATAAATACGTTAGGAAACAGGGTTGCTCCAGCAGTGATAACACTCCCTTTCCCTAAATGTGTCCCGGGTTGGATTCGAGGACTCAACGTCTTATGTAGGTTGAGTTTATTGGTTCACTATTTTGCTCCCCAAGAAGTTTTTCACCAGGTGTTCCGACTTTCCAATCTCATCAACAGTTCATTCATCGTGAATTGAAGTCACACCACTTAAGTTCGTAGAACATTTGTACACAACTAATAGATAAACCCCTTTTTAAGAAACAACGTTTTATTTTCAAGCGATTAACGTTCGCCAATTCAAATGAAGATATCCTGTTGCATAGTTTTTCCAACGTCGGCCTCGTATAAAAGTAATCAAGACTCTTCGACTAATCCTTACTACTGCGACATGTTCATTAAATCTGCAAAATGTGCGAAAAATCTACCCACAAAACATTTGCTCTCTTGCATTGTTAAGCCAGCAAAGATAGCAATAAATAAGCAACACCTATCCAGTAAAAGAAATCAGTTTTCCATTTCTTCAGTTGTATCGTAACATGGCAATCCTCACTGTTTCGAACTTGACAAACGTTACAATGAAAGGCGAAGCAAAAGATGTCTTCAGCGTGGTTGTTATTTTCTCAGCCATCATCATTAACGTTATCGCCTGTCCATTCACAATTGGATTGAACGTGTTGGTGATAATGGCGATAAAAAGAAGACCGACACTTCAGAGCAACTCCAACATCATGTTGGCGTGTTTAGCCGTCACTGATGTGGTAACAGGTCTGACCTCGCAGCCTTCATTTATACTGTGGCAGACACTCTCCCTAGCTGGAAGCGACATTACTGTTGTCTTCTCTGAGATTTACCTGTTTTCCGTTCCCTTTCTGGCTTATTCATCAGCTCTTCATCTCATGATGGTTGTTGGCGAGAAACTGATAGCAATCAAATATCCGTTTAGGTACCCATACATTGTGACAACACGAAACATTAAGATGGGAGTCTTGTTTTGCTGGGTATATAGCAGTTCTATTACATTGCCTCTTCACCTGATCAACGGAACGAGCGCTCTGTTTTATATTTGTGTCTCTCATATTTACTTGGCGTGTGTTATTTTCGTTTCCATTTCTTACGTAATACTTTACTTTGAAACCCGTCGGCACCAAAAGATGATTAAGGCTCAACAGCTACCACAAGAACAAGTAGAAACATTCCTTAAGGAGAATAGAGCATTGAAGACAACAGTATTAGTGGTCGGTGCTATTGGACTATGTTTGTTACCAGCGCTTGTCTACCTTTTTCTGTTAGCTGCTCGATTTGTACCGAGAATAGATTACATGAGTGCAATTGTACGTACTTTCTTGATGATAAACTCTGTTCTTAATCCATTGATTTATTGCTGGCGACAAAAAGAAATAAGAAAGTTTGTATTTAGGATTTCATCGCAAGCTGTGCATGCTATTCACTAGACTGTAGATGACATTAATAAGGTGACTTGTAAGGTCATGCCTTTACTGTAGTGAGCCAACTGCAAGTTAACGTAACTATGTGTCGGCTAAGGACACTGAGTATATTTTACTACACAAAATGTCAAAGACCAATTTTTGTTTCAATGATTTACGTTTCTAACAGATCCTTGATTTTCGATCTGTTCGCAAGCTTTTGAAAAAGTGTTTATCACGATTCCTCAGTGTTTCTCGTTACTTGAGAAACGTTTTAATGAAAAGCAAGACAAAAGATGGTTTCAGCGGGCATGGTTTTTATTTCTATAACCAACATTATAAACCCTATCCGGCTTGTCCATTTGCAGTTGAATTGAACGTAACTATTGAATTAACTTCATTTTTTCAAGACGTTTTGCGATCTTTTCAGTTGGGAGTCTTAATTATATTTCTGCTAAGTTTGAATTGTTTCTGTCAGATATTATTAAAAGTGGGGGGCCTGTGAACTACAACCTCGGTCATAAATAGTTGTAACACCTCTCTTGAAAAGCACATAACTCGCATCCAAGCTATTGATAACGCAGCCCTCCTCCTCCCTCCCTTCATTGTTGCGTTTGCCGTTCTAATGTTACGTTTCCCGGTTAGTTGTTGCTCTGGAACCCTTAAACATCAACATTGAAAGGGAAGGAGGGAGAAATTTCCGTCAGTGTTACAACATTTGTGACTGAAACTGTAGCCTGGGAGCTAAGTGAACTTCCACTGTAAGTGGACTGTAAGTGCACTTCCATTTGTGGAAGGAAACAACGCAGAAGTTTGAATACTAAGCCATATGAATAATAAGCAATATAAACTGTATCAAATAAAATAAGCTTATATGTACTGATCTTGTGGTAGTGTAGTGTAAAGGATTGTTTGGGCGAATTATTATACACTAGTGTATGGATGATCCAAGCACTATGTGTTATGCTATGCATTGAAAGTATACTGTAAGTTACGTAAGTATTGTAGGTCTTCGTGAAAGTGTCCATTGTGAAGTATTGATGAGTTAAATAAATGTAAAAAAACAACACAGAAACTAAGATTGAGTCTCTTTCTTTTGCTTGTTTTGTATTTTGTTATTTCGTTTTGTAGAAATATGAGCTTTTCAGCAAACTTGAGAATGCGAGCAACTGCATGTTTGCAATGGAGAAGCATTTCGTTTTTCAGTTAATATTTCGATTATTAACAGCTATTAATATTTTCAAGTACAAATATTACAGATTTCCTTGCTTTGTGTTGTTTTTCCAACATAGGGCAGTTTCACAAGACAATTGTACTTAGCAATCAATTTACCATGTTACGAAAGTGTTGAGACTCTAATCTTTATTGGTGTGATGTGGTTATTAAATCTGCTATCTGTGGGAAGAATCAACTTTAAACACATTTGCTCTGTTGTGGAGTTAAGCCTGTAAAGAAGGCAATAAATAATAAATGTCCAGATTAAAAAACGACTTGTGTTATTGATTTTTACATTGGCGGAACAGTTGACAATTGCAAACCGCTAAAAGAAGCACCTTGTGTGTCGTGAAACGAGATGGGAAAGCCATGAAACTGAACAAATCATGATGCCATATATATATTACGGCACAAAAGTGTTATATTATACTGATGAAAACAACCTATATTTGATGATATGAAATGAGTTGATAAGAGTATACTAAATTAACCACCTTGCCGGCTACATCATTTCATTTTCCAGTCAATATTTCCTGACGTTTATTGATGTGATGTGTTTATTAAATCTGCTATATGTGGGGAGAATCAACTTTGAACGCATTTGTTCTGTTGTGGAGTTAAGCCTGCAAAGAAGGCAATAAATGATGAAAGAAATAATAAATGTCCCAGTTAAAAACTACTTGTTTTATTCATTTCCCGGCGCAATGGCGAAAAAGTTGAGAAACTGCTAAAACACGCATCTGGCGTAACGTGACAAGATGTGAAAGTAACGAAAGACAAATCACAATAATGTCAAATATATGACAGCACAAAAGTATTATATTATACTAATACACCAGTCAATTGAAACCCCCACACCCCTAGGTCCCAGGGAAGGGTAGGGAAATTTGACATAGACCCTGGTCAAAAAGCATCAAGACGCCCACCCACTGAGGCAGAAATTGAGATCAAAAGCCCCTATCCTTGAGGTAAGAAATTTAACAATCCAACATTTACTATGGAAAAA
>NC_090888.1:52995061-53012561 GCF_036669925.1 Montipora capricornis
GCCTGTCCTCGATACGCTGTGTCTGTCCCTATTGGGCTGTGCCTGTCCTCGATACATTGTGCCTGGTCTCAATGCCAAAGCGAACTTCTTTTTTGTGCCTTTCCCTATTAGAAAGTGAATTTTGATCCTAACGCCGCTTTATAATCCACGGTCGTGTTCCAGATTGGATCTTCAGATCTTAATAAACAACAACCTCTTCAGCACAGAATACTGTCGCGAGCATTTAATACGTTTATTTTTGGAACCACACCGATCGTCTGCCATGTAAATACTTTAAGAATCACTAACGTCGGGTTGTCTATTGCCGGTCTAAAACCTGCGAAATGGCTGATGGACGTTTACAGAGCAACCGCGCCTGTAGTTATAAAGGACCCCCCTTAAGTGGGTTGAGTTTGCTGGTTCTATTCTGCGCCGTGAGGTTTATCACCAGGTATTTCGGGTTTTTCATCTCATCGACAAATTTACCTGACTTCTTTTTGGTTTACTGTCTCTGACTTTGTAGCACACATATGCTCAGCAAGATTAACTCACCAAGAATGAGCTACTTTTTTCTCTCTTCTTTTCCATTTTATAGTGTTTTACAGCAACATTTATCGAAGTGTTGGAAACAACGAAAATTTAGATTTAGAATGCGACTTGATAACAGTAAATTAACCACAGCGAAAACAGAAGCTGGCGTTCGAGCGTACATCCTTTATTGGAAACAATGTTTCATTTTCATGTCGAATAAACGAATAAATAAGCGCTACTTCAAATGAATATTTCCTAGCTTTGCTTTGCTTTCCTTTTCGGCCACTCAGGAAAGTAACTATAACAGTAAGAAATAAACTGCGGCATAAAAGTCTTAAGACTCTGATCTTTTATTGATGTGACGCTTACGTGTTCGTTTAATCTTCAATATGTGTGAAGGCATTTGTTCTCTTGTGGCGGAGCCGGTTAAACCGCGGAAAGAAGACAAGAAAATAAGCAATTCACTCATCCCTGAATGAAATCAGTTTTCTATTTCTTAGTTTCGTTTATACTATGGAACACTCATCTCCTTTCCTGTTTGTCGATATTTTTTTCCTTTCTGGGTTCCTCGCTAGTATATACCTCAGGTAAACGTTTTTACTACTCCTATTTATTCTGAATACAACAAACTGAAAATAACTCATTTAAAAATGGAAAAAGTGTAGTCAGGAGATGTCATAAGTTCTATGGAAAGAGGTTTGCCTATGACTCTTTACATTTTTCAACAGACGTTTCGGCTAATTCTTAAGCCTTCATCAGTGATATGAAAGCGAATTTCATTATCATACGCTATTTAAAGTAACGTAGCGCGAAGCTTGCGCGCGTGACCATGCAATTCATGCTCGCGCGATGCCTTTGTAGGCTTCTGGAAGTGCGATATGATCGTTCCCAGCGTTCGGGTCCAAAGTAGACTGCCAGGCTTCAAGGAAAAGTCGCTCAAGTAATTAGCTTCGGAACCAACGACCTTGACATTTTCAAAGTTCATGATGTGGCTGAAATGGTGGACATGGCCTGCAACTTTGAAGTTTTGGTCAAAACCTCCCACTGCCTTTTTGTGCTCCGCAATTCGGGTCTTCAATGATCTTTCTGTTTGGCCATAGTACACAAAATTGCACTGTGTGCAACTGATTTTGTTCAAAATTGAACTCGAAGTCGTATGATTACCTATTATCAAATTGGACAACACGAAGTCCTCTTACCAAGGGATTCATCATAAAAATTAAGACTTTTATCTTTGTTAGTCTGACTTGTTTATTAAATCTACTATATGTGGGAAAAATCAACTTTGAACACATTTGCTCTGTTGTGGAGTTAAGACTTCAAAGAAGGCAATAAATAATGAAATTAACAATAAATATCCAGATTAAAAACAACTTGTTTTACTCATTTTCCGAAGCAAAACGTCGAAAAAGTGGGCAAACCGCTAAAACCCGCATCTTGTGTAACGTGAAACAAAATGTAAAAGTAATGAAAAACAAATCATAATAATGTCAAATATATTACAGTACAAAAGTTTTCCTGGCTTTCTTTTTCCAACTTCGGCTCTTGCGGTATAACTGTAATAGTAATCAATTAACAGAGGCATACGGTTTTAAGACTCTAATCTTCACTGATGCGACGGACATGAAAATGTTCATTGAATCTACAATATCATGAGAAAAATCAACTCACAAAACAAATGCTCTGTTGCGTTGTCAAGCCGGAAAGAAAGGCAATAAATACATAAGCAACAGTTATCCAGTACAGGAAATCATTTTTCCATTTCTTTGTATCGTAACATGGCAAACCTCACTGTTTCGAACTTGACAAACATTGCAATGAAAGGCGAAGCAAAAGATGCCATCAACGTGGTTATTATTTCTATAACCATCATCATTAATGTTATCGCCTGTCCATTCACAATTGGACTGAACTTGTTGGTGATAATGTCGATAAAAAGAAAACCGAGGCTTCAGAACAACTCGAACATCATGTTGGCGTGTTTAGCCGTCACTGATGTGTTAACAGGTCTCACCACGCAGCCTTCCTTTATACTGTGGCAGACACTCTTTCTCCTTAGAAGCGACATTGCTGATGTCTTCTCTTCAATTAACGGGCTTAGCATTATCGTGCTGTCGTATTCCTCGGCTCTTCATCTCATGATGGTTGTTGGCGAGAAACTGATAGCAATCAAATATCCGTTTTGGTACCCCTACATTGTGACAACACGAAACATTAAGATGGGTGTCTTTTTTTGCTGGGCATATAGCAGTTCTTTTGGGATACCTCTTCGCCTAATCGACGGAAGGAGCGCTCTGTATTATATTTCTGTCTCACATATCTTTTTTGCTTGTGTTGTTTTCGTTTCTTGTTCTTACATAATCCTTTACTTGGAAACACGTCGGCACCAAAAGAGGATCAAGGCTCAGCAGCTACCGCAAGTACAAGTTGAAACTTTCCTTCAGGAGAATAAAGCATTGAAGACAACAGTATTAGTGGTCGGTGCTATTGGACTATGTTTGTTGCCATCATTTTTCTACCTTGTTCTGTTAGCTGCTCGATTTGTACAGACGAAATAAATAAATCAAAAACTATCCAGTGCAAAACGCTAAGAAATTGTTATCTTATAGAAGATAAAGAAATAAGACGCTTGTCCAAGTTTTAGGCCTCTGCGTTTCCCCAAACTTCAGATATTCGTCGAAATGTTTCGCAAAAATTTACAGAGCCCAGTATGAAAACGCCATATTGGTGTACCTCAGTGGTACACCAGTATGGCGGCCGGAAAATAGTGTAAACATCTGGAACTGACTTTGGCTATCTAGGCGACTGATTATCACTACTGAAAAAACAAGCATTTACATAAGCACTTTTCCTAATGCTCTAACTTCTAAAAGGGCTCAAAATCATGAGATAAGTATATATTTTTCAACAAACTTGATCGTAGCTTGGTGTCACGCACCTACATAATCCGGAAATTCAAAATGCTCTGGTTTCCAAACGAAGCACGCTATTGAGCTGTGAAATTGTCAACAGATATAGATATGCCGCCTCTTATGCCTGATGAGGATAAAAACTTTGGTGGATCTTTAGTTTTCGATTTTGGAAGGTGATGACTTCACGTGAAAACGATCTATTGAAAGGTGACGCAAAAGGTAGTTTTAGCGTGCATTTATTCCTATAACCCTATCCGCCTCACGGTCCATTCACAATTGAACTGAATGTAGTGAATTAAGCTTATTTTTCAAGGCGTTTCTATCGGTCAAAGGAAACAACGCAGAAGTAACGCTAAGCTGTATGAATACAAAGCAATTAAAACTGTATCAAATGAAATATGAGCTTATCTGTACTGATCTTGTGTGTGGTGCAAAGGGTTGTTTCGGCGAATGATATAGTGTATGTATAAGTACTGATGATCCAAGTTCTAAAAGTTGTGTATTGTATGGGCAAGTACTTTAAGTTACGTAGGTGTTGTAAGGTTAAGCAAGGGACGGTCGCTGAGAGTACAACGATTCAACACAACTTTATTATTGAACATGAAAAAGGCTAGGGAGCACATGTTTTTCTACAGCTCGCGCAGTCCCACGGGACTGAATCACATGACTCCCCCCTGTTGACTAGCCTTAAATCACAAATCCCAACTCAGCTAGTCAACACCCTACTGAAACTCAGAATTAACTAGTGTACATTGTCCAATGTGCAAGGATTCAAATCACAGATCTTCCATCGAAGTCCTCGATCGTTCCTCTCCTCACAGCGCGGCCGCTCTCCTAGGATTTCGTTTCGGTTGCTGATCAGAGGCAGGACTCTCCCTGTATTCGAGGCCAGTAGGCTGCTTTCGATCATTGACCTCCAAGGGGTAAAGCGTTTCAGAATAGCACTCCTATTTTTGAATCCCACTTTCACAACTGCACCTGTAACAAGGATGTCTGTTCCTTCTATTAGTCTTTCCACCCTTCCCAATCGCCACATTCCACGTGGTTGATCTTCATCATGTACCACCATAACGTCTCCTACTGAAATTTGTGTCTGAAGCATCCTTCGCAGAACGACGGTGTGAATCCCGGAGCTCCACTAGATATTCATCCCTCCACCTGCACCAGAAATGATTCATTACATCGCTGAGGTGACGCATTTGCTTTGTAAGGTCAGTCAATAACAGCTCCAAGTTCCCGATCTGATAGGTCACCATTACTGACATCAGGAAGGCTTAACAATCTTCCGCCGTGCAGCAAGTGCGAAGGAGTTCTGAGGTGACATATGAAAGAGGCCTCGAGTTCAGAACCATTTCCACTTTCAACGATGACAGTCATCAAATCTTCATATGTGAGCTTAGCGCCTTAAGCACCGCTTCATTGAACGCACAATCCTCTCGAACAGGCCACCCCACCATGGGGATCTCTCAAGGCTAAAAACCCACTTAACACTCTTCTCCGCTAGGTAATGCTTCCCCACTGGCTTTTCCGCCAGATCTGTTATCTTCTCACATGCAGCCTGGAAGGTTGTTCCATTGACTGAGACAATCTTGGACGGTAGTCCTCTTCTTGCTGTGAACCTACGGAAACTTCAAAGAAAGGCTTCTGGGGTCAGATCCGGAACAACATCAAAGTGTACGGCTCTGGTTACACAGCATGTATACAGGCAAATATGCACCTTCTTGCCGGTCTTCTTCTTGATTCCTTTAACATGTAAAAGACCTGCGTAGTCCAGTCCGGTGAAGGTAAAGGCTGGCGCAGCCCTTACTCCGAGTCAGGTAAGGCTGGTGGCGGTGGAGCTTGGTATGGCTGTCCTTCATGTCGATGGTACGTCACACAGTTATGTAGCAATTTCTTTACGGTCTTTCTACCCTTTACCAGCCAGAACTTGGATCTGAGCTCAATTAATGCTCCCTTAACGCCATTATGCATTACTTTCTCATCCTTTAGCCACCAATGCAGTAAAGGCATGGTCAGCATACAAAAATGGGGTGTATGACCTCATATAGCAGTACTTCACGGGACATTCTTCCACCACAACGTAGGACACCATCGTTATCAGAAAATAAGCCAAACTCTCTCCTCCAGCTCTCAAATCTCTTGTCCATCTGTAAAGACTTCTGTACGTCCAGTATTCAAAGTCGTTCTGCCTTCGCCATGTCACTGGCATCAATGTCAGAATAAGGTTTTATTTCATCTTTCTTCACAGTCGCCTTCAGATTCCTGACAAACAGAAGCACGTGAGCAGTGACTCGTAGTAAGGAATAAAAATTGCTGAATCGATCCTAGTCAATGACATTACTAACTCTGCGGTCGTCTGCACTGCTAAAAAGATAGGAGGATGTTTTTTTCAAATTTTCTCGATTATTCAACGACATCTCCTTTAAAAACTCTTCAGGTATATGACCAGTGACACCAATTTCACTCGTGTCTTCTTCATAATCAGCTAGCCATTCTGGTCCACTTCGCCAGAGAAGATTTGTGGCCAGCATAGATGCATTCATCACCCTGAATGGGATGTCTGCAGGGTTGCTGTCAGTATGGCAATACTTCCAACTTTCTACTGGAAGGACTCGCCTAATTTCATTCACTCGGTTCTGTACGAGCTGTTTCAACTCCTTGTGAACACCTCGAATCCCGAGGAAGGCGCAATTTGAGAATCACTCCAGCAGGTTGTCTTCCCGATGTGAACTCCCGAGTCATAGTTTGGAGCTTCCTTGATTGTAGAGACAGGTCTTGCAAGTATCAACGCTGCCAGAAGTTCCAACCTAGGGATTGTTTGGTTACTGAGACGGACTACTCTTGTTTTGGATGCAACAAGCTTAACATAAGCATAAACCACGGCCCCATATGCCTTCAAGGATGCGTCACAGAATCCATGAAGACTGCAGCCTACTTTTTCATCTCGCGGTTCCTTGAAATAGTACAGACTTAACTGATTAGAGTGTAATGTGAAGTGCTAAGTTTCCACCCCATATGAACCATGTGAGCGTTAGCCCTACTGATGGAAATGGGCCCACACAAGGACAGAGAAAAACTCTGACCAGGGTGGGAATTGAACCAACGACCTTCGGGTTAGATCACCGCTGCTCTGCCGACTGAGCTACAAGGTCAGACGGCAGCAGGCCGTGGGAACTGAAGATGTTTATGTCATGTCAATTAACACGTACAAGTACAAGGAAGGATTACGTTTTTGCAAACGTTGGCCGTGTAGCACTTCTATTTGAACAGACTTAACTGATTAGAGTGTAATGTGAAATGCTAAGTTTCTACCCCATATGAACCATGTGAGCATTAGCCCTATTGATGGAAATGGGCCCACACAAGGGACAATTTACATACTGGGTTCCAGACCTCCCCCATAGTAAAAGCTTTTCTGGCCACCTTTTGCGTTCCATTTTGATATTTGCAATTGTTTGTATAAACGTAACCTTTCCTGGTACTAGTATATTTTAACTGCTATTACATTAACATCTTCAGTTCCCACGGCCTGCTCCCGTGTGACCTTGTAGCTCAGGCGCCAGAGCAGCGGTGATCTAACCCGAAGGTCGTGGAACAACAGTTTAACCTCCACCACAACAGGAGACAGTCGGGTCATAAAATTTTGCAGCTATGGCAGCAGCATTCCTCTTGCTGGGTGAGTACTCCAAAGCTTAATTGGCAACTGTACTCAGATCAATTACACCGAACTCCAAGAAGACTGTTCATCTTCAATTACTGATTTGCAGTCCGATATGTCATCATTCAAGTGAGTTCCGTGATCAAAAGGACTTTCTCCATTGACCGATTGGACATTGTTGGTCTTCTTCAATCTGGTTTCATTCTCTTCGATTTGAGCTATTAATTCAGGTGCGTTTGTGACAAACTTTCTCAAATTGAACCCTCCCTCAGCTAATCGAAGCTTACTCTTGACATACAATTGATAGGCCTCTTCATCTGTGTCTCCACCCGAGTTTAGATCATCTACGTAAACAGATCTTAGAAATGTCTGGACAAATTCAGGATCCTCTTCTTCATACCTTTTCACATGGTGTCTGACAGTGGCATTGAGTAAGAACGGACTTGACGACACACCAAATACAACTCTCGTGAATCTTAGAACGATGACCCTGGGACTTTCTTTCTTCACGTCATCAAACCAAAGAAATCTTAGGACGTCTCTGTCTTCTTCTGCTATCGATACATACAGGAATGCCTTTTCGATGCCGCCACCAAGTGCCTTTCTGTGTGTTCGGAAACGCAGGATAACGTCCATGATCCCTTGTGACAGGGCATGTCCCGTGTGATGGCAGTCATTTAGGGAAGCTCCAGTTGACTTGCAGGAGGCATCATAGACGATTCTGAGTTTTGTTGTTTCTTTTTCTCTTATAATGACAGCATGGTGTGGAAGATAATGAATTAACCTTCCTTCCCGACTTCTCCATCTGCAAGGTCGCGAACCTCTTCATCAATTCCTTTCTCTATTTGGTCTCTGATAACAGCATCATATTCTAGACGAACTTCCGGGTTCTTCCCTGAGACGATCCAACAGACTAGACACGCGTTTAAGACTTGTTTCATAGTAATCTGCCAAAATTGGGTGAGTTAGCTTCCATGCCAGATGAACTTCATATCACCCTTGCCGGAAAGAGATGCTGTCTATGAACTGACCGTGAACGGACTTCTCAGAGCTTGTAATTCCTAATGTCTCCAGATCCCAAAACCGTTTCAGCTCTCCAATAAGATCACCCTGTTGAGGCTATGAGGGCTCGGTAGCACATCTCAGGACATGAGTACTAGACAAAAAATTCATAGCTGGAACGCCGTCTTGGGTATAGTAGAACCTTCAGCAGGTCCAGACAACACCTAACCAAGGCAAGTGTGAAGAATTATAGGGCCACTGTCTCCTCTTCTCACTTCTCCCGTTATATTAATCTTCCAGTACTAATCGGATCCAATCAGCATATCTACTTAAGCTGATTCAGCTCCGGTTAAGTAATCTGCTAGTTGTATGCCATGAAAGTGCTTGTACATGTTCTTCGCCAGGGCTCCTGCTAGCCAGACAGAGTTTCACAGATAAGTGGTACAGTACAGGCTGACATCTCCCTTGCTTCTCCATCAAGGCCTTTAACTCTAAATTAGACAGCATCGCACATTTTTTCCTTCTTCTCTTGGGAACCAAAGGTTTTTTTTCAGCATGGTCTCTCGATGATCAACAGCCATACTCAGGATTTGCTTCATACGATTTGCAATATACGACCTTGACTGCCACTGTCCAGAATAACTCTGATCTTGATGTCTTTGTCTTCAAAACCTGTCTTGTGGATGAGGGGCTGGGCTGTTTTTGGGCGACTGCGGGGCATCAGGTGCTGTAAGTGTTTCTTTGCGTTCCGGTTCGTTATTAGCACAGATACTGACATGATGACGACCACTGCATTTGAAGCATTTAATGTTGGAACTGCAATCTCTACTGCGATGATTCTTCTTCAGACAAACATGACATCTTCAACCCTTTCTCAGGATCTCCTTTCTTGCTTCCACATTAGAAACTGTTTTACAACTGCTTAAAGGGTGGGGCTGTCTGCAGTAGGTACAAGTAGGACTGGTACGGCATTCTGACCGAAGGGCTAAAGCTGTTGGTGGAATCTTCCAATGGACATTTTTCCGCTGGGGTGGCATGCTAACTGTTGGACTGCAATTTGTCTGTTGATTGGTTCTCTCTCTAGCTTCTAATTCTTCTTGCATAAGTGACGGTCTAGTTCACTGTCTCTCCTCTTGACCTCTCTACTAACAATCCAACCCATGTCCTGCGGAATTTTGTTCATGAGCACAAATGATAATAAACTACCATAGGATTCTGAAGGGACTCCAAGTGCTTTAAGTCCACGTACATGAACTTCCACGTCACAGAATCATAATGCCTTCTGAGACTTCTAAGATCTTGATTTGACGAAACCGGGGCCAGGTTGAGTAAATGCTTTAAGTGTTTGTTTATGATCAACTCTTTGTCTCCGAACCTGTCCTTTAAAATTGTTATCGCTTCTTCGTAATTAGCACAGGTTAAAGCAAGGCCAACAATAGCCTCAGATGCGCTCTTCTCAAGAACGGAATTCAGATAATTGAGTTTGTCAATAGTTGGCTAGACTAGGGTTGTTATGAATCGCCGCTTCGAACGTGTCCAAAAATGCACACCATTTTGTAATATCGCCGTTGCATTTATTTAGTTCCAATTTTGGGAGTTTTATTTGAGCGCCTTGCGGACTAACAGATGAAATATTCAAAGGGCTTACCTTTTGCATGTTTTCATTCGCGTCAATTTCGTATGACGGCTCCTCTGAAGTCATGGCGACAGGTCCCACATCAATGGAAACAACGAAAGAAAAAACGTCTCCCACCTTCACAAGAACCATCTTTACACGGGTTTGAAATAGGTCGACGTCTTCTATTTCTCGTACAATGTCTTCTTCTTCCTTTAATAGCGCGAGGATGTTTTCGTCCAAGCTCCGAATAACTTCCAATTTTTCCTTGATAGTTGATCTTTGCAGGACAAGCACCGTTCGATATGGTGACGATATTGCATTGTTAGTAAGAGCCAACTAGAACTTTCTATTGACTAGTGCTCGATTTAGCTTGTCTTTGGTCTCTAGTCTTGAACATGGCCGCCTGTAAGTTTATAGTTCGGTCATTAAACCAGTTGAGTTTATGAACTATGAGTCTTCACTTGGCATGGTGTCAAGTGAAAAGACAAAGTATTTATCGACACACTGGGTGTGTTTATTCACGGTAAGGAGAAAATCTTTCATGCAGACAGATGTAGTTGAATATGCCGCCGCCAACTGATGACAGTGCGACTCCGCAATCTGGTGCAACCGTTCCTGCTCCAGTTCCTCAATCTACAACTACTATGGCTTCAACTTTTATGTGTAATGTGTCTTTACCATCGAAGCTGGAAATTCACAGTGAAAATTTATCTAAATGGTGGAAACAATGGCTTCAGGTCTGGGATGCGTATCAAGAAGTGACTGACCTTCGAAATAAATCAAATCGCCTTCGCGTCGCTACGTTTATCACCTGTATTGGAAAGGAAGCGCTCGAAGTTCATAATGGTCAGCCGTTCGCAAATGAAGAAGAGAAATCCAACATGACCAAGGTTCTTGAGTCATGGGAGAGCCATTGCATTGAAAAACCAACGTAATTTATGAGAGATATAAATTCAACAATCGCTCGCCGGAACAAATAGAATCGATCGACACGTATGTGAAATGCTCTCAGAACGCTAGCTGAGGTAAATTATCCTCGGGGAAAACATCAGACACGTGGCGGCAAAACGAATTTCCAGCTAACAAGGCTTAAAATTTCGTGGCCGACTGTCACTGTTTATCTTGCACCACACATCAAACAAGAACGTTCGGTACAGACAAAGCCGAATAGGATTAATCTCATCTTTCAGCGTGTACTGCTCTGAACAAAACGTTTTGTACAAGCAAACCACTGAGAAGCGTGACTCATACGCCATAAGAGCATGAACAAAAGCTTCGATAATCTCGAGCCGGAGCGAAAATAAATTATCATAATTAACAAAAACAAAAAAACGCGGGAAAAGACGCGACTCTAGAAGAAACCTGTGACTTTGAAGCTCTAAATAAAAAAAAAGTCTCTGCTTACGAGCCAGAAGGCTCATCAGGCCGGCGCTTATCTCCGGTTTCCGTAGCATGAAGCGACTAGGAGTATTTCTACTCCCCCCTGGATGGGATGCTAGTCCATCGCAGGGTTTCCCCCAGCATTACGCCGGTACCCATTTATACACCTGGGTGGAGAGAGGCACCGTGAGAGTAAAGTGCCTTGCCCAAGAACACAACACAATGTCCCCGGCCAGGCCTCGAACCCAGACCACTCGATCCGTTGTCGAGCACACTAACCATGAGGCCACCGCGCCTCCCACACTTTGGAGCTCTAAAGGATCAGCTAATTCGTGATAGGATTGTGTGTGGTGTTCGTGAAAACGCAGTAAAAAGAAAACTATTGCAGGAACCTAAGGCCTGTTCCCAACGTCGTGCTACTGCCGTACCGAACTCAAATGAATTTGGCTTGGCAGTGGCACGACGATGGCACAGCAGCGATTTCAAACGTCGAACCTAATACAGTCGCGCCAAATTCAAAAGACAAAATAAACCATCCATCCAGCGTAATAGTATGCAAATAATGCAAAGTCCATTAAAATAATTTATGAATTGAGCTCGGTGCAACAATAGCACGCCGTTTGAAACCAAGTCGTGCTACTGCCGTGCGGCACGAGAAGTCCTGCCGTGCTAAGTAGTCGTGCCGAACCTAAGTCAACCGTGCCGCGCTTAATGGCTTCAAACGGCGTCCTACTGCCGTGCTTAAATCGAAATGACAATTTCATTTGAGTTCGGCACGGCAGTAGCACGACGTTTGGAACAGGCCTAAGCTCACGTTAGAAAAATGTGTTCATGTTTGTCGCGCCACCGAAGCTACTTCTGCACAGCTCAAAGAAATGACTCCAAGCCAACAACAACAACATTCAAGTGAAGTCTATTAAGTCAAGAAGGGAGATTCTTGGAAATCAAAAGCACGCAAAGATAAAGCGAAAGGCCTTAAAAATCGCCAGGTGGACGAGTGCAAGTTTTGTCATCGTAAACAGGAGCGTAAAAGAGGAAAATCCCCTGCGTATGGTCAAACGTGTTCGTCGTGTGGAAAATTAACCTAATCACTTTCCTGTCAAATGCAAAAGCAAAACTGGCGATTCTAAAAAGCCCTCTCAAAAATCCAAACACCGAAAGGTCCATCACTTAATTCCGTGGAAATGACTGATTACAAGAGTAAAATATTTGCACACGTGGAACTGGATGGTGCAATAGTAAAGATGCATCTCGATTCAAGAGCCTCGTGTGACGTATTACCTCGAAAACGTCTACCGGAAGATTCCGTTATTGACAGAACTGACGTGAAATTAACTACTTATAATTACTTTAAGGCTAGTTTGAAAGTATTGGGCGTAACAAACGTTCAATTGCGAAACCCCAAAAATCAGAAGAAGTACAGTGTTAAATGTGTTGTTATTAAAGAAGATTACGCCCCACTCTTTGGCTCGGAAACTGCGCAAAAGATGGGACTGATTATTGTGAAGCATGAGAACATTATGAATGTTAATGAAGCGGTTGATAAGACTAATTTTGAAGGACTTTCCTCGAAGGAAATTAATGCCACTTATAGCGATGTTTTTAAAGGCCTTGAATATATGGAAGGAAATCTTCATTTGTAAGTAGACAAAATTGTAACGCCAGAAATTATGCCTTCCCGTCAGGTACTTCTTAGTATAAAGGACAGGCTGAAACAAGAGCTGACCCGCTTAAAGAAAGAACATGTAATCGCCAAGGAAGAAGAACCAACACACTGGGTGTCAAGCCTTGTTGTTACAGAGAAACCAAACGGAAAGCTTCGCGTATGCATCGACCCCTAGCATCACAACCGAGCCCTCAAAAGGACTCACCACCCACTTCCAGTCATTGAAGATATACTCCCAAAGTTAACTGATGTCAAAGTGTTTTCTAAGGCAGATCTCAAGGAGGGTTTCTTGCAAATACATAAAGAATCTAGCAAGCTCACTACGTTCCAGACCCCTTGGGGCCAATACAGGTACCTCCGGATATCCTTTGGAATTGCGCCAGCACCTGAATACTTCCAAAGAAAACTGGATCAGAATTTAGAAGGTCTCAATGGAGTGTATACGATTGCTGATGACATTCTGATTACAGGCCGTAGATCAACTATGAAAGAGGCCGTAAAAGATCATGATGCCAACCTGTTGAGGCTGTTAGACCAGTGCCGAGAAAGAAACTTGAACCTCAATACAGAAAAGCTACAACTCAAATGTTCTGAAACCCCTTTCAAGGGCCATGTGCTTACACGTGAAGGAGTGAAACATGACCCAAGTAAGGTCGAGGCCATACTGAAAATGGAAGGACCAAAGGATGTATCAGCAGTTAGAACGAAGACCTTTCACTGATAGCTTCAGAGGACCTTTCATTGATGGCTTCATGGTGCTGTCATAACCATTTTCTCATCAACCCAGACAAGAATAAACTCTTAGTCATGGGGACTCGTCAAATGCTACAAAAAAGTCCAGGCTTACTCAGCATACTACTGGGAGAGGAAATTGCTCCAATTGCTTCCGCTCGGGATCTTGGCGATCAAGTAGATGCAACTCTTAGCTATAATGAACATGTCATTAATTATCACGTCTACCTGTATGGCTAGTCCGAGGGTATGTCAAATTAACAGGATCAAGCATCCTCTCGACTCGAGAACTTTAGAGAACGTCATTACATCTCTAGTATTCGGTAAGCAGTACTTTTGTTCAACTGTTTGGGCTAACACTAGCAAGGCCAGTGTGCAGAAAATACAGAAGATCCAGAACTTTGCGGCCAGAATCCGTACAGGAACAAGAAAGTACAAACATATAACACCTGTATTGAACGACCTCAGATGGCTCCCAGTGCCTGCCATGCTGGCACTTTATGCTGCAATTTTAACTTTTAAATGTTTAAGGGGATTAGCCCCAAAGTATCTTAGCTCACGCTTTAAGACACTTGTTTCTATTCATGGGAGAAACACTAGAAATAAGAGCAAGTTAGACATCCCAGTGTTCAATACAGCTGCTGGTCAGCGCTCTTTTATATACCGACCGGTGAAATGCTGGAACACGCTCCCTGAAGAAATTACTAAATGTGAAAGCGTAGCCAGTTTTAAATCTAAAGGTAAGAGTCATTTTTATACAGTTTTTAAATGAATCTATTATATTTTATTCTATTTATTATAGTTTCATATTATTGTACATACGTTTTAGACATAGTTATTTACCTATTTTTGTAAATTATTGCGGAAGAACCCTTTGGGAGCATTAATAAAGTCATTCAGTCATTAAAGATTGGTAGGCCTAGTGAACTATCTGTCCAAGTTTCTACGCAAGCTTTCAGAGTTATGCGAAGCTCTTAGAAGATTAACTCACAAGGGCGTCAAGTGGAGATGGTCAGAGCAGCAAGAAGAAGCATTTGAAAGTGTTAAGCATGCTGTCACTTCAGCTCCGGTCCTGAGAAACTTTGATTCTTCCCTTCGGGTAGAAGGCTAAGGTGACGCCTCTTCAAGTGGAATTGGATTTGTACTGATGCAAAATGGGCAACCTGTGTCCTACTCCAGCATGCGCAGAGCCCTCACCGTCAGTCAGTGAGAAAAAATATTCCCAAATAGAGAAAGAGCTTTTAGCACAAGTCTTTGGAGTAGAACGAAACCATGAATTTGTTTATGGCAGAAAGACCGTGTTGTGGTCAGCCCATAAACCATTGGAGGCAACATCCAAGAAACCGCTAGCGACAGCACCCAAACGACTGCAGCGCCTGCTCCTGCGATTACAGCAATATGACTTTGAGATTCTCTACAAACCAGGTCCTGAAATGTATCTGTCCGATACATCATCACGTGCTAACGTGCCGACAACAGACCGTTCTCCAGCTGAAAAGGAAGCTCAGCGGATACATGGAATCGACTTTCTACCAATTTCAGAGCTTCAGCTAGTAGAGATCAAGCATGAAACAGCAGCCGATCCAGTCATGCAGTCCCTCACCCAAGTCATTGTAAAGGACTGGCCAGATACCAAAGATGATCTTCCACTGAGACTTTGCCCCTTCTTTGATGTTCGTGATGAAGTGACAGCTCAGGATGGTGTTGTTCTTAAAGGACTGCGATGCCTGATTCCAACCAGCCTCATACCAACAATTTGCGAGTGTCTACATGGAGCACACTCTGGAATTGAAAGTTGTCTTCGCAGAGGCAGAGAGACCGATTATTGGCCTAACATGACTGTTGAGATTCAAGATTACATTGCCAAAAGTGAGGTCTGTGCAACGTATCAGAAAGAGAAAACTAAAGAACCGCTCATCTGCCACAAGATCCCAAGCCGCCCCTTGGAATCAGTTCGATCTGACATCTTTCATTTCCAAGACAAAGACTACCTCGGCACAGTGGATTACTATTCGAACTACTTTTAAGTTGATTCTCTTAAAGACAAGACCGCAACTGAAGTTATTCAAGTCCTGAAAAGACACTTTGCAAAACATGGAATCCAAACCGACTAGTGAATGACAATGGTCCTCCTTTCAACTACCATGAGTTCCAGAATTTTGCAGAAATTAATGATACGGAACATCTCACTAGTTCACCCCACTACCCGCAATTTAACTGCAAAGAAGAAAACTCAATCAAGACGGTGAAGACTCTACTGAAGAAGTCTAAAGCAGCAAGATCAGACATATTCCTCGCCTTATTAGAATGGAGAAAAACTCCCTCGGAAGGTCTTGCGAGTTCTCCAGCACAAAGGATGTTTGAAAAACGTGCCAGTTACTCGCAGTGGACGTTTCTCGAAACCACCAGGTTACCTAAAAGACTTTGCTGCATTAAAGTGACTGTGTTCGAGCTAACTAGCGATATCGTTTACAAATCGGGAGAGAAACTGCACGTTTGCCGCGGATACATTTCATTTCCCACTTACTATTTCGATTAAGTAACAGCTATTCCTAGTGCAGATATTACAGATTTCCTGCCTTTTTTTTTTTCCAACCTAGGTAAGTTTTACAAGACAACTTGTACTTCGTGATCAATTTAACATGATACAAGAGTTTTAAGACACTAATCTTTACAGGGGCGAAGTGTTTATTAAATCTACCATATGTGGGAAGCATGAACATTCATAACATTTGCTCTCTTATGCAGTTAAGACGGCAACTACGAATGCAATAAACGATCGAGTGAACGGATTCAGTTTTCCATTTCTTAGTCTTGTAACATGTCAAACCTCACTGTTTCGAAATTAACAAATGTTACAATGAAAGACGAAGCGGCAAATGATGTCTTGAGCGTGGTTTTCATTTCCATCACCATCATACTTAACACTATCGCCTGTCCATTCACAATTGCAATGCTTAGCTTAATAATAGGGAGTTCAAAAAACGACGACGGCTACGGCTACGACAACGACGCAATAATATGATTGGTTAAAAGAAAAAAAGAATCGTGGTCACCTTGTTGCCTTGTATTCCCATACCTCTGGGGATGCAAGAGGTTTTGATGGCCACAAGTTGGTCGAATGAATGTCTGGGTTCGGTTGAATCCTGGTGTCTCGAAAACAAGACCCAAAAAAAAGTAACCCAAAACCCTTAATTTGGCTAACACCAGGCCTAAAGTTGTTTTTTTTAGTTACCTCAAGCGAAGTTTAAGCCCTTCGCTCGTTACAACTTGTTTCAAAGTGAAAGCTGGGTGATCCGCCATATTTAACTTAGTAACCACGCTCCACGTGTGGCCGGACATCTTCATTTACTGTCGGATGTATATATTGCCCCTGTGACACTCTAGGCCTAAAAGCCAGATTAGACCTACAATCATAGACAAAACTGTAGGTTCAGCCAAATTAAGGGTTTTGGGTTACTTTTTTTTCGAGTTTTCGGGGTCCTTGTTTGTAGGAGCCCTTCAAAATTAGATATTTGGTGTAAGAATGAAATCCAGGAACAATAACAATAAGCACTTTTATTTGTATGTATATGTTGCAGAACATTATGACGTAGAAACAAAACATTTAGCTATTAATCGAAAGTAAATTACTGAGCAACTCTATAAGCATGTAAATAATCACGTCAAGTAAATGATGTAAAAGTAAATATCAGAATTAACTATAATTACATAGGTAATTATTGAAAGTTCTCTGGGCTTATTGATTGCACTTGGTTTTCACGGGATGATCACCTGAGCGGTTTTTTCTTTTTTTCCTTTTTTCTTTTGCAGGTCGTTTTGTCGAGGTAACAGACGAAGAAATTAATTGCTTTAAAGAAAACGCATATTTTTCAAATAATCATCTATGTAATTATACTAAACAAGTTCACCTCGCCCTCTGGGAATAATTGTTCAAATTATTTCTTCTATCGTACGTTGTGCCAGTGATAATTGCATCATTATTCTTAAATCGGATGACGTAGTTAATGATCAACATCGTA
>NC_090888.1:53017561-53020061 GCF_036669925.1 Montipora capricornis
AGTCGCAAGAATCATAACTTTCCCATTTTCTTTCTACTCCGCTTATGATCCAGTGAAACTAGTTTTTCAGAGTCGGAGGCAGAAGCGCAAGAACCAACCAATCACAATACTTGGAATCGAGGATTGTAATTGGTTTATTCTTCCGCTTCTGCTTCCGACTCCGTCATGACCGAGACATAAGCGGAATCGGTATCCTGCTTCGCTCTGCACTTTTGATTACGACTCCGACTCCGACTCCGACTCCGACTCCGACTCAGACTCCGTCACTAGTGAAAACCAGCCTTTAGCCCTTTGTCACTTCGTGACGCCTATCAAAATCGTCTTGCATCTAATTACCTGCATTTCTTGCTTGTGTAGCACGAAGCACCAGCATAAAAGGAAGTTTTTTCTTATAAAATCAGCGCCATTTTTTGTGACGCCTTAAATTACGTATATACGCTTTCTGTTTGTTATCAAGCAATCAAATGCAATTTCAACTTTTTGCATTCCTTGGCACGCTTCTGCAATCAAAGGTTTAGCAACCAGAAAATGAACAGTTTTGCATGCTCTATGCTGACCAGAATCGAGAAATGTTGACTCTTATTTTCATTTCTAAGTTGATGAGTATAGTAGTACTAAATTGGTGTGGCAATGGTCTTAGTGAGAATATTCATGCAGTTGAGACAAAATGATTACCTTTGTTGCTTACTCTTGTTCGATACTTCAGAGGCCTGGACAGAGCATAGTGGCGATCAAAACTGATTACACACAAGAACACAAAGGACCATCCAGATGTCAGCATAATGCAGGCATAAAAGGCAGTAAATAACTTTTCCTGATTCCCGCAAGTTGTGTTATCACGATACAGCAGCATCAGTCGGAGGGTAACAAAGATTGGCTGAGAGGTGACACCTGTCAGGCCGTCGGTAGCGGCCAGGCTACATAGTAGGGTATTACACGGTCTATGCAATGAAGGTGTTTTAATAATCGTGATAATAATGGCCAAGTTACTCAGGAAGGAAAAAGCGCAGAATGGAATGTTGACTGCAATCACGATGAATTCATTTATCCAAGCTTCTGGGTCGCCGGTTGTGGGACTTGCAAACCATTCAGGAACTCCGCAACTTATTGTATTATTCGCGGTCATTTTTATCTGGGAAGATAACAATTTCCTACATTTAGAATTTTGTTTCGGCCAAGCAAGAACACTTTCACTATACTCTCCTTTCCACTTACATAACTCATACAGAAGCAAATCAAGTTTCATCTAAGACAATTTCCAAGATATTACAAAAATGGAAAGGAGGAAAAGAGAAATCCAATTACAGGGAAAAAGAGCTGCAAACAAGTTATGAAACGTTCTTTTACGTGCAGAGTGTCCAAAGTAGCCGACAGCTTTCGTTTTGGACATTTTCAATTGTAAGTGAACGTAACTACTAACATTTGACATAAGAAGATCTAAGAGAAAGGAACACTTAGCATGCTGAGAAAGTGATTTTTCCTCTTTTAGAGGTAATAAAAAATTAGTCATAGGCACTATGATTCATTGAATCTATACGTCTTATCTTGGGCATGTATGCGAGAAATCAGTGTTATAAAGGCCTGGCCAAACGCTCGCAACATTTTAACGCAACGTCTTGCAACGATATGTTGCAACATGTTGGATCAAATTTGAAAACGGTCAAATTTTTCTTGCAACATTTTGGATGTTGCATGATGTTGTACTCGTTTGGACATGTTCACGCTGCATTGTTGCACCGTAGGGCATGCGCGCTAGGTCCACTTGTTGCGCACCAGGGGCCTGAGGCAAATAGGTATCGACATGTTGCGTTGAAATTGTTGAAAATGTTGCGTGCGTTTGGCCAGCCTGTTCACCACATGTCGCAATATCATGCAACAATGTTGCGAGCGTTTGGCCAGGTATTTTTGCATTTTCGATTATGTTTTCTTAACATTTGGCCAGTAAATTATACGGCTAAACTTCATCTTCGTTTGTTTCCTCTGGATAAACAAGGGAATCGTGAAGTAGATTCAAGGACATAAAGAAAACAAACGATCTATTCATGAATCTACGTCATAAACTGGCAATAATTTCTCCATCCCACTGGTCCTTTTAATCGGCGCTGGGAAGGGTTGTGCTGCGTACAATATACGGAATTTAGTTTCATAATTTTTATTCAAAAAATCGCGTATTTTTTCGCAGACAATGTTCGGTGATGTGAAGATTCAGTTGAAATTGTTATTTTAAAAAAAGCTTGAGGCTTCTCTGATGAGCGATCTAATGGCGCAACAAAATAAATAGTCACTAGGCAGTAATGTAGAAACTTGGTCTTTTGTTTTACGTTGCAGATGTTCAATTACATATAATGTGTTCCTTCTTCATTCCAAATTTCTTAACGCATCACAGGCAATCTGATAAAAAGAAGCACCTTGTTGTGTTCTTGAATTTTCTTCAAAGATCACGTTCGTTTATAATTTGTTTATGAGTGAGATTAACTAACATCGAGTGAACCGATAAGCG
>NC_090888.1:53032561-53041696 GCF_036669925.1 Montipora capricornis
AAGCCAAAAAACAATAATATGATTGGTTAAAAGAGGAAAAGAATCATGGTCACCTAGTTGCCTTGTATTCCCATACGTCTGAGGATGCAAGAGGTTTTGATAGCCACAATTTACTCGAATGAATGTCTGGCCCGGGGGGGGGGGGGGTATGTGCCGCTGTGAAGGGTATGGTTTTCAAGCAGTTTACTCTAGCATAGGGTATATAAATCAGAGCGTTTGGGTCTAGAATAGGGTATCATTTTTCACGAAACTGATCACGACTCAGCCTCAACAGCTTTGATAGATGACTATCATAAAACGCTACTGGATATTATTAACTGTCAAAAATCTGGACTCAGACGAAAATCGGTGGTATTAATATTGGTTAAAATGAAACAATTTATTGTCTTGATAATGCGTATTTATATGCTTGGCATTGCTGGACAAGTATAAATAAATCCTGTTTTAAGAAAGAATTGATTATCGACTAATGGTTTTGTTTTGGCTTTGCTTTAGACTGTGCTAGTGACCTCAGTTTCTGGAAAACAGCTACTCAAGGATAGGAGTGATTTTGGGAGTTTACTCTAGTATAAGGTAGCAAAATCTAGCTGAAACTAGCTCTGGTATAGGTTAAGGTACCCCTCCCCCCCCCCCCCCCCCCCGGGATGTCTGGGTTTGGTTGAATCCTGGTGTCTCGAAAACAAGACCCTGAGACCCCGAAAACTCGAAAAAAGTAACCCAAAACCCTTAATTTGGCTAACACTAGGCCTAAAGTTGTTTTTTTCAGTGACCTCAAGCGAAGTTTAAGTCCTTCGCTCGCTACAACTTGTTTCAAAGTGAAAGCTGGGTGATCCGCCATATTTAACTGAGTAACCACGCTCCACGTGTGGCTGGACATCTTCATTTCCTGTCGGATGTATATATTGCCCCTGTGACACTCTAGGCCTAAAAGCCAGATTAGACCTACAATCATAGACAAAACTTTAGGTTTAGCCAAATTAAGGGTTTTGGGTTACTTTTTTTTCGAGTTTTCGGGGTCCTTGTTTGTAGGAGCCCTTCAAAATTAGATATTTGGTGTAAGAATGAAATCCAGGAACAATAACAATAAGCACTTTTATTTGTATGTATATGTTGCAGAACATTATGACGTAGAAACAAAACATTTAGCTATTAATCGAAAGTAAATTACTGAGCAACTCTATAAGCATGAAAATAATCACGCCAAGTAAATGATGTAAAAGTAAATATCAGAATTAAGTATAATTACATAGGTAATTATTGAAAGTTCTCTGGGCTTATTGGTTGCACTTGGTTTTCACGGGATGATCACCTGAGCGGTTTTTTCTTTTTTTTCTTTTTTTTTTTTGCAAGCCGTTTTGTCGAGGTAACAGACGAAGAAATTAATTGTTTTAAAGAAAACGCATATTTTTAAAATAATCATCTATGTAATTATACTACAACAAGTTCACCTGGCCCTCTGGGAATAATTCTTCAAATTATTTCTTCTTTCGTACGTTGTGCCAGTGATAATTGCATCATTATTCTTAAATCGGATGAAGTAGTTAATGATCAACATCGTATTATCGTGTAAAAATAAAGTTCTATTATTAGTTGAATGCTCCGCTTGACTTAAACTAGTTTCCTTTCCTGCACGTCATATTAAAACAAATATTTAATAAATATCTCACTAACCACCCTTACGGATCCTCGTTTTTCCGCCGTTGATTTCTGGTCCAAGCGCGAAATCAATGAAAAAAATTCCCGTCCGTAACTTACAGTGCGGACTTCGAACTCGGTTAGTAAGAGCTATTTATTTCGAACACCAATGGGTTTTTTGGTCATGATCTGACTAGAACGATGTGTTCGGATCTAGTGCTAGAAATTTGGTTCTATATTTTTTTTATTCTTCAGAATCCTCCAGACAACAACTGCAATTACTCAGCGTAAAGGACAAACGATAGTTATTAAAATTTGTCTCTTTCGCTAGTATCTTCTCAACTACATTTTTTGAGCGTGCAGATTGCAATCAATTTTTAGCCTGTTCCTGACCAGTCAGGAAAAAGAGTAAATTTTTTCTGCCAAACGCCTACTTATTTAGCAGGGAGAGGAATATATCCTCCTCTTCCGTAAACCAGTTTACACTGGTCACTCCGTGTTCTATTGCCTCAGCTTTGAAAGTCATTATTGTGATCTTATAGTTATTTTTTGCTTATGCTGACATTTTTTATGCAACACCTTTGGATGATAATCAAAATTACGGCAATTCATTAGAGGCAAGTTCAATAATTTCCTTAACGTCCTGTTTTATTTATTTACTTTTATTTTAGTTTTTCTTGTTCCTTTTTTTGCAACGGCAAAACCGTATTAACGTTTCTGTCAGAACGAACATCCTTGGTCTTAGAGTGGTCTCTAGCTGGTTCCACCAAAAGTTTTAGAATAAAAGCGCTGCAAATCTTTAAAATTAACACAGTCCTTTAAGAGTTAACTGTTCAGTCATATGCATTACTGCCCATTTCAGATTATATCAGACTAAGAAGGATTTCTTTCCATCTAGCAAGTTGATTATTGAATAAAATCCTTACAGCATGGTTGCTGAGTCTGTATTGGGAATGCAAAGAACGTAGGCACTGGGAGAGAGCTATTTGAGTTGGCTAAGGGCACTTTCGATTTGACAAAGAGACCTGCAATACCGGGCATTTTGAAGGACTAACTCTACAATGCCTTCAAATTACACTCCTCGAGGATAGTATACACTCATCCAGAAGAATGCGAGGGATTATCATGCAAGTGTTTCTTGAAATTGTTGAATTTTGAATTGCAGAGAAAAAACCGCCTATAACAACCTACGTTGTTCCAATTAAGCCAAAAGGATTTGCACATAAAAGGTGTTTACAGTGACACGCGTTACTCAGGACGTTAAACGCAACGCAAGGCGGTAACTCACTTTTGAGTGGTTTTGTAGATGTGGTCTTGCTTTAGACTCCACTGTCGGTAGTTACTCAGCTGTTCTCGCTGATCAGTATTCCATTTAGAAGTTATATGTGAGAACCGAGTACGAGTGTTTCATAGGGGTATTCAGAAAAGGAAAGGAAAGAAACCGATGCAGACGCAAGGCCGAAGGCCGACTGCTTTTATTGTTTCGGGGTGTCTGAGTACCCCGTCGATGAAGCACGAAGCTTGAGTTTTGATATAACACCTGATGGTAGTCATAGTATTAAATACCACTCTCCAGTGAGAGTGGTGTAATGTGTTTCTAAAACTCAGGTCACATTCCACAGGTCACTCCTTCCAGGTCATTGTTTTACCCTTTTGAAAGTAACCCAAAACCCTCAATTTGGCTAACCCTAGGCCTAAAAACCAACCTTAGGACTAGGGTTACCCAAACAGAGGGTTTTGGTTACTTTCCAAAAGGTAAAACAATGACCTGTTTCGAGTGACCTGTGGAATGTGACCTGTGTTTTAGACCCGCCGGTTTCATTGGGTATCCAAAAGTGGTATAGAAATTTTAGCTCAAATCAGCTTCTTATGAAAAGAGGGACTAAATCATAAATATTAGCCTAACATATTCCAGTAAAATCTAGCCTTTCTAAGCGGGGTAATTTCCCGTGTATCTAACTAGTTACTGCAAGATTTAAAATACTCAATTATTCGCCGCTCATCGTCAAGTATTACTTGCAAAAATGACGTACCGCACAGCATTTCTAAGCCTAATGTTTCTTCGAATGTAGACGATAGGATTCAACGATGAGCTCAGGAAAACCATTGTTACGGTCCAAGGCTGCAAGACAGCATAAACGTGCATGCTAACATAGGAAATGATTTTGTTCAAAAGCGATGGTGCAAGTGATAGCAAGAGAATCAAGCTAATGAGCGCCATGTCGAAGGCCATCTTCTTTTCTCTCTGTAGAGCTATGGATAAGTGTTTAGTCTCAGTAACGCCTGCTGCAAGGTTAAGCTTGTTGTGACGACGAAATGCAAAATACATTCTTATGTGGTTAACGATTGGTACGACTATGAAGATTGTCGTGACAGCCATTGCAAAGATGAGTCCTCCGACACGAGGAAAGACAAACAGAACGCAAAGTGTTAAGAAAAGCCAACTGGCCCCAGTCAACGCGATAATCGTAAGAGCGCCTGTGAATACAAATTTAAACACCTAAGTATATGAATGCTAGCTTCTGTCACTTATGTCTGCCTCCTCTTCAAAGCGAGTCTAAGTGCGACGTTTTTGTGATGGTAATAAGTTCTACTTTACATATGAATGAAAACAAACCGACTTTCATAAGAAAAACTTCGCACTTAGACGCGCTTTGAAGAAGAGGCACACATGAACTCGGAAATGGCCTATTAGGTGCTCAACCAATTTGGATATCTAACACGGTGTGTCTTTTTAGGTCTAAGCATTAAGGCAAGTGTAAGGGTTAGAGGAATATAGGGGGCACTTTGTGAAGTTAATTTTCTGTATTCCCAGAAGAGCGAGGGTAGACTCCGTTGTGTACAAAGGTTTGGTTTAATTTACCAAAGTAGCTGGCAAATCGACCACCGTTGTCGACGTTTCAAGGGTTGACTGGTTTTTCGCTAGCTTTATCTTAACTTTTATTCATTTTTATTGGGCAAGTATCAACTTAACAGTTTTCAAATGCGCTAGCGACGGTGTCGAAGTCGGAGTCGTAAGAGCCCTTATGACATGGTGAAAATCAAACCTCTGAGTCGTAAGCGGAGTCATAAGCTCAACGGAATCGGAGTCGAAAGAATCATAACGTTCCCATTTTCTTTCGACTCCGCTTATGATCCAGTGAAAACTCGATTGTCAGAGTCGGAGGCAGAAGCGCAAGAACCAACCATTCACAATACTTGGAATCGAGGATTGTGATTGTTTATTCTTCCGCTTCTGCTTCCGACTCCGACAAAGCAGTTTTCACTGGATCGTATAAGCGACCGAGTCATAAGCGGAGTTGGTATTCCGCTTCCGACTGCAACAGTTTGATTTTCACTAAATCATATCGCTCTGCGCTTCTGATACGACTCCGACTCCGACTCCGACTCCGACTCCGTCGCAAGTAGTAAAAACCAGCCTTTAGCCCTTTGTCACTTCGTGACGCCTATCAAAATAGTCTTGCATCTAATTACCTGCATTTCTTGCTTGTGTAGCACGAAGCACCAGCATAAAAGGAAGTTTTTTCTTATAAAATCAGCGCCATTTTTTGTGACGCCTTAAATTACGTATATATGCTTTCTGTTTGTTATAAAGCAATCAACTGTAATTTCAACTTTTTGCATTCCTTGGCATGCTTCTGCAATCAAAGGTTTAAGCAATCAGAAAATGAACAGTTTTGCATGCTCTATGCTGACCAGAATCGAGAAATGTTGACTCTTATTTTCATTTCTGTTTCATAGAAGTAGCTCCTAAAGTTGATAAGTATCGTAGTACTAAATTGGTGTGGCAATGGTCTTAGTGAGAATATTCATGCAGTTGAGACAAAACGATTACCTTTGTTGCTTACTCTTGTTCGATACTTCAGAGGCCTGGACAGAGCATTGTGGCGATCAAAACTGATTACACACAAGAACACAAAGGACCATCCAGATGTCAGCATAATGCAGGCATAAAAGGCAGTAAATAACTTTTCCTGATTCCCGCAAGTTGTTTTATCACGATACAGCAGCATCAGTCGGAGGGTAACAAAGATTGGCTGAGAGGTGACACCTGTCAGGCCGTCGGTAGCAGCCAGGCTACATAGTAGGGTATTACACGGTCTATGCAATGAAGGTGTTTTAATAATCGAGATGATAATGGCCAAGTTACTCAGGAAGGAAAAAGTACAGAATGGAATGTTGACTGCAATCACGATGAATTCATTTATCCAAGCTTCTGGGTCGCCGGTTGTGGGGACTTGCAAACCATTCAGGAACTCCGCAACTTATTGTATTATTCGCGGTCATTTTTATCTGGGAAGATAACAATTTCCTACATTTAGAATTTTGTTTCGGCCAAGCAAGAACACTTTCATATACTCTCCTTTCCACTTACATAACTCATACAGAAGCAAATCAAGTTTCATCTAAAACAATTTCCAAGATAATACAAAAAGGAAAGGAGGAAAAGAGAAATCCAATTACAGGGAAAAAGAGCTGCAAACAAGTTATGAAACGTTCTTTTACGTGCAGAGTGTCCAAAGTAGCCGACAGCTTTCGTGTTGGACATTTTCAATTGTAAGTGAACGTAACTACTAACATTTGACATAAGAAGATCTAAGAGAAAGGAACACTTAGCATGCTGAGAAAGTGATTTTTCCTCTTTTAGAGGTAATAAAAAATTAGTCATAGGCACTATGATTCATTGAATCTATACGTTTATCTTGGGCATGTATGCGAGAAATCAGTGTTATAGAGGCCTGGCCAAACGCTCGCAACATTTTAACGCAACATCTTGCAACGATATGTTGCAACATGTTGGATCAAATTTGACAACGGCAAATGTTTCGTGCAACACTTTGGATGTTGCATGATGTTGTACTCGTTTGGACATGTTCACGCTGCATTGTTGCACCGTAGGGCATGCGCGCTAGGTCCACTTGTTGCGCACCAGGGCCTGAGGCAAATAGGTATCGACATGTTGCGTTGAAATTGTTGAAAATGTTGCGTGCGTTTGGCCAGCCTGTTCACCACATGTCGCAATATCATGCAACAATTTTGCGAGCGTTTGGCCAGGTATTTTTGCATTTTCGATTATGTTTCTTAACATTTGGCCAGTAAATTATACGGCTAAACTTCATCTTCGTTTGTTTCCTCTGGATAAACAAGGGAATCGTGAAGTAGATTCAATGACATAAAGAAAACAAACGATCTATTCATGAATCTACGTCATAAACTGGCAATAATTTCTCCATCCCACCGGTCCTTTCAATCGGCGCTGGGAAGGGTTGTGCTGCGTTTCATAATTTTTATTTAAAAAATCGCGTATTTTTTCGCAGACAATGTTTCGGTGATGTGAAGATTCAGTTGACAGAAATTGTTATTTTAAAAAAAGCTTGAGGCTTCTCTGATGAGCGATCTAATGGCGCCACAAAATTAATAGTCACTAGGCAGTAATGTAGAAACTTGGTCTTTTGTTTTACGTTGCAGATGTTCAATTACATATAATGTGTTCCTTCTTCATTCCAAATTTCTTAACACATCACAGGCAATCTGATAAAAGAAGCACCTTGTTGTGTTCTTGAATTTTCTTCAAAGATCACGTTCGTTAATGATTTGTTTATGAGTGAGATTAACTAACATCGAGTGACCCGATAAGCGATACCAGGAAATTTTTAATAAAAGCAAATCATGAAATAAAATCACGGTCCTAGATGAGAAAATGTGAAAAACCAGGAACTTATCTAAAAAGTCGTTCTCAAGCTTCCATGAAGTGGTTGTACTTTTTTAGTGGATCCATCTGAAGTTCGAAACACAAATAATAATTAATTTGATCGAAAACGTGAACTGTCTTCTTCGACTGAAAAGGGTATCTTGGAGTACTAGAATGACCCTGAATGAATGTTTCGTAAAGACTTCTGACTCCCGTGCTTCTACCTTTCTTAAGGAATCATACACTTTAGATGATCAGGGTTTTATTTGTGACTCTGACTCTGTTGTTTTGTGATGGTTACATCTACGCAATTATTGTTTTGAGTCAGTGTAGGCCCTCGTAATCCGTCACAGCTTCTTTCAAGGTGGCAGTTTGTAAATTACCTGCTTCGTTAACTTTTGAAGAAATTCATCAGTCGAGCAAAGCAAAATTCATTGACTCGTTCATGTTACCATAGCCCAAATAAAGAGAAAGATTTATATTTACATATTTATATTTTGGTATAACGGGTTCTTTCTCGCAATTTATGTTTTAAAAACTTACTGTTGTACAGCGCACTTGGTTTTTTGATCTGAATAGTGTAGCACGACCGTGTGACTACTAGCTTGCTCTGAGGTTAACCAGGGCATATCGCCTGGCAGCAATCTCAAACTCTAGGCCATACGCAGTTGGTCTCTAGGTAATGCGAGGAAATAGACAGACGAACGTTGTCCTCGGTAAATGACAGTCGACGCTTTAAGTCCAACAAACGGGAACAGCGGTTTATAATAATTTTGTTAGAGTTTGAGAATGGAGGTCATCCTTAGGAAAGAAAAGTTACTAAAACCATCCGGGCGAATCGCCTACGAGCAGCAATTTTGCAAGCTCTTTGACAAATGGTTACAACTTTTAAGTTATTGCAGGATCTGTCACATAAGCATTTTTGTCACTTGACAATATTTTTTCCTTACTTGACCAGTCTCCGTTTTGTTACAAAAATGGCACACGACAATTTTTAAAAAGTGAGACTTGTCAAGTCTTGTCAAAAGCAAGGAAAACTTGCCAATGTTAGGTGTAATTACCGGCCTTACAATCAGTGATCGCTTCCGGAAATTTTACTTTTCAATAAAACCTGGATCTAGAAACTGGCAAACTCCATTAAAAATCACCCTTTTTGATTTAGGATTTACACGCAAAACGAAAAAATAATAAAGTTTTTTTATCGATTTCACTTGAGTTTAAAAAACCATGAAATAATTGTCACTGTTCTTTCAGATTAACCTGCGATCAGGCGTACTTTTCCTAGATGCGGCGGGAGCAGGAGAAGATCTAACCCGAAGGGTGTGGGTTCAATTACAACCCTGGGTCCAAGTTTGCCTGGTCAGAGTTTTTCTCTGGCATTGTGTGGGCCCATCTAATATCAGTAGGGCTAACGCTCACATGGTTCATATGGGATAGGAAATACTAGAACTTCACATTTACCTCTATTCAGTAACTCTGGAGCGAAAATTTTGAGGCGCCCTGTCTCAAGAAAAGTACGCGTGATCGCAGGTTACTCTTCAGATAAAAACAAAGTCATTCTTAATAATAACATTTATTTATATAGCGCGAATTTCAAATGTACAGTTTTCAAATGCGCTTTACAATGTTAACTAATATGCTAAAAATTATAATAATAAATTACATGAGGGATAGTGATGCGAAACAAAAAACAAATATTAAAACTATAGTTTGTGATAAAATCTTAATAATCTATGTACATGACATACTATAAATAATATATACTATGCTCCATACTCTTGTAGTTGCATGAAAAATAAATATGTCTT
>NC_090888.1:53041796-53051796 GCF_036669925.1 Montipora capricornis
CTCCCTGATTACCGGTTGGATGGATAATCACCACTACACTATCAGAGAAAACATGCTGGTTACATGGCCAATCTAGATAGCGAATGGGAATTAAGTGGTCATCCTGGGCCCATTGTTTTTCCAACCAGAACGAATGAATTCACAGGCGGACGCTATAAGTCTATATACCTATCTTAAAGGTCTCTTAAGGGTTCTCTGTCATTACCACAAAAATTTGAACATTGATATTTTACTCTTATGTCAAGCAATCTCAAACTCGTGAGGAAAAAGTGGTTTTGCTCACGCAGGCAGGGCCTTCCCCTGACGTGCTAGAGAGAAACCAATGGATGCGCCATCAAATGCTGCAATAACTTCTCGGGGTTAAGGGGGGCAATAGCTATTTCCGGGGGGGGAGATATCACCAAAAAAAACTGCCTTCTCTCACGTATACAGGGCCTTCCCCTGACGTGCTAGAGAGAAACCAATGGTACCACGAGATTCGCCATCAAATTCTGCAAGAACTTCTGGAGGTTACGGGGGAGTAGCTATTTCCGGGAAGGAAATATCGCCAAAAACTGTCTTTTCTTACGTATGCAGGACTTTCCCTGGGCGTGCTAGAAAGTAACCAATGGTACCATGAGATGCGCCATGATTAGGATTAGGGAGACCACACTCAAAACCGGGGGAAGTTAGACCCTAAAAACCACTTTTCCTCACGTGTTACAGTCTTCCAGAGGCCGTTAAAAGTGAAACGGACCTTACCACGAGATGGGCCATCTCCTGAGGAATCTTCCTGGCGCGGTCTCCGGTAACCCAGACCAAAACGTGGAGAGTTAGGCCCGAAAACGAAAAACAAGTTTTTCGAAGATAACCCCCGGGATTTGGAATTGGCCAATCCAAGGGCACCGTGAGAAGGGTCTCTGGAGGGCGCGTCTGATGAGCATAAAGCAAAATCCGGGGGGCCATTTTCGTGTCAAAACAGGGGTGCTCTTTGGCCTCTGAGGTCCACAGGTTCGATTCGCCCCGGGTCGAAACTGGTGCGAAAAGTTGTTGGGCAATAGGGTCTAGGCCCATGAGGAATGGGGTCCCAAGTGAAAAAAACGTAGGAATGTTAAAAACAAAAAACTGTGCACAGGGCGCCCACCTCAACACAGGATGCCCATATTTCGTCACGTGATAGATCTCGTTGAGACCTTTCCAACGGTGTATGGTATTATGGGATATCTCCATGGCAACCTGAAATAAGCTTTTCCATGAGTTGTCCGTTCAGATGTAGTGGTAGTGTAATTCCTACCTAGGATGTGAAGCTCTTTAAGAGTGGAGTGGAGAGTTTTTCGGGAAATTTGAGCGTTGGATTTGAGCTACGAAGCTGAAACTTGGCACGCACCTGTGTAACGGCCTAGAAGGTAAGGCCAAGAGAATATGGGGAGACCGGACAAAACGGGGGGAGTTATGGCCAAAAAACGTTTTCTTACTTACGCAAAGCCATCCTGTGAGGTGCTACAAGGAAACCAATGGTATCACGAGATGCGCCTTGTGATTCTGCAACTACTTCTTGGGGTTAGAGAGACCACACTCAAAACTGAGGGGAGTTAAACCCTAAAAACCACTTTTCCTCATGTGTGTACAGTCTTCCAGAGGCCGTTAAAAGTGAAACGGACCTTACCACGAGATGGGCCATCTCCTGAGGAATCTTCCTGGAGCGGTCTCGGGTCCCCCGGACCCAAACGGGGGGAGTTAGGCCAAAAAAGAAAAACAAGTTTTTCCGATAAGTCCCCCGGGATTTGGAATTTGGCCAATCCAAGGGCACCGTGAGGAGGTCTCGAAGGGCGCGTCTGATGAGCGTAAAGCAAAGTCCGGGGGGCCATTTTCGTGTCAAAACAGGGGTGTTCTTTGGCCTCTGGAGGTCCACAGGTCGATTCGCCCGGGTCGAAACTGGTGCGAAAAGTTGTTGGGCAATAGGGTCTAGGCGCATGAGGAATGGGGTCCCAAGGGAATAAAACGTAGGAATGTTAAAGACAAAAGACTGTGCACAGGGTGCCCACCTCAACACAGGATGCCCATATCTCGTCACGTGATAGATCTCGTTGAGACCTTTCCAACGGTGTATGGTATTATGGGATATCTCCATGGCAACCTGAAATAAGCTTTTTCCATGATTTGGCCGTGCAGATCCAGTGGTAGATTAACTCCTACTCAGGATTTGAGGCTCTTCAAGAGTCGACTGGAGAGGTGGTCGTGAAATTTGACCGTTGGATTTGAGCTACGAAGCTGAAACTTGGCACGCACCTGTGTACGGCCTAGAAGGTAAGGCCAAGAGAATATGGGGGAGACCGGACAAAACCGGGGGGAGTTATGGCAAAAAAACGTTTTTCTTACTTACGCAAAGCCATCCTGTGAGGTGCTACAAGGAAACCAATGGTATCACGAGATGCGCCTTGTGATTCTGCAACTACTTCTTGGGGTTAGAGAGACCACACTCAAAACTGAGGGGAGTTAAACCCGAAAAACCACTTTTCCTCATGTGTGTACAGTCTTCCAGAGGCCGTTAAAAGTGAAACGGACCTTACCATGAGATGGGCCATCTCCTGAGGAATCTTTCTGGTGCGGTCTTGGGTCCCCCGGACCCAACCGGGAGGAGTTAGGCCCAAAAAAGAAAAACAAGTTTTTCGAGGATAACTCCTCCGGGATTTGGAATTTAGCCAATCCAAGGGCACCGTGAGGAGGGTCTCTGGAGGGCGCGTCTGATGAGCGTAAAGCAAAGTCCGGGGGGCCATTTTCGTGTCAAAACAAGGGTGTTCTTGGGCCTCTGGCGTCCACAGGTCGATTCGCCCCGGGTCGAAACTGGTGCGAAAAGTTGTTGGGCAATAGGGTCTAGGCGCATGAGGAATGGGGTCCCAAGGGAATAAAACGTAGGAATGTTAAGGACAAAAGACTGTGCACAGGGCGCCCACCTCAACACAGGATGCCCATATCTCGTCACGTGATAGATCTCGTTGAGACCTTTCCAACGGTGTGTGGTACTATGGGATATCTCCATGGGAACCTGAAATAAGATTTTTGGGTGATCTGCTGTGCAGATCTGGTAGTAGTTTTACTCCTACACAGGATTTGAGGCTCTTTAGGAGTCGACTGGAGTAGTGGTCGTGAAATTTGACCCTCGGATTTGAGCTACGAAGCTGAAACTTGGCACCCACCTGCGTACGGCCTAGAAGATAAAGCCAACGGAATATGGGGAAGACCGGACAAAACTGGGGGGAGTTATGGCCAAAAAACGTTTTCCTCACTAACGCAAAGCCTTCCTCTGAGGTGCTACAAGGAAACCAATGGTATCACGAGATGCGCCTTGTAATTCTGCAACTACTTCTTGGGGTTAGTGGGTCCCAGCTGAAAACCAGGGGAAGTTTTGGCCCAAAAAGTGTCTGTCACCTCTCCCATGTGCAGAGCGCTCCATGGGGACGCTGGAGCGAAACCCATGGCACGGCCAGATGCGCCTGGTCATTGCGCATCTTTGTAGCGGGGTCGGGGGCCCCTGCTTTCCGGTGGGGGGACGTTTCAAGACAAAGACCCGCTTGGTCTCCTGCAAGACTTGAAAAAAAAGGCCCCTCCACCGCCCTGGGTTACGTCCATAAATGCGAGGATCATAACTTTACTTGATTTCATATCTGCAGTTCAGTATACGATTCATTTCATACACCATTTCGTTCATTGACAGTATTTATTTGACAACATATTACGATTTGGAAATACGTACTAAGATTTCTGCGTCAAATGATCTCACTGACCTCGAGTCTCTTGTTAATCGCGAGCTTGGCAACTTCAACGAATGGCTTAAGGCCAACAAACTGTCTTTGAACATAAAAAAATCAAACTTTGTCATCTTTCGTCCCCGGCAAAAGAATATGCCCTTCATACCTAGGATTGGAATTCTCGACTCCGTGACTAACACCTCGCAAACCTTGAAATGAAAGATTATTTCAAATACCTTGGCTTGCTGATTGATTCAAAATCTTTCATGGAAATATCACATAGAATCTATCTGCCACAAAATCAGCAAGTCGATAGGAATTATAGCCAAGATTCGACATTATGTCCACGTCGTGTTTTACTTTCAGTGTACAACTCATTAATTGTCCCTTACTTAACTTATGGTATTTGTGCTTGGGGTAATGTGCCTTGAAATTTCAAAGAAAGATCGTAACTCTACAAAAACGGCCTTACGTCTTATTTACTTCTGTAAGTCTAAGGAACACGCCGTACCCTTCTTTCTCAAATCAAATTGCCTTCCCCTACCTAGCCTATTTTCCAGATATTGTAGCTAGTTATTGTATGATATCAACAGACAGACAGCACCAGTTAGTATACTCAATCAGTTTGTTAAAACAAGTCAGATTCATAATTGAGAACTTATTGTAATTGAGATTTACAAGGTTGTTCTGAAATTTACCTGGATAACGACAGTAAGATTAGGATTTTGCCTAAAAAACCTTGAAATAATTAAAGAGGAGAAACCTTTAAGATTTTGCAAGATGTAGCCAATTTACCAAGAGTTTTTGGCGGATTTTCCAAATGACTTACTGAGATTTGACTGGGATTTCCTGACAAATAGATCCTGAGATTTACTAAGATCTACCGAGACATACGGGATTTAAGATCATGATTGGATTTACGAGCTCAAGATATAGTAAGGTTATTATGATATTCCAAGGTACTGTTTCCTAAATACAGAGCTATACACAATAAAGCAAGATATACTGGGATTTATTAAGATATACATGATATTTACACACATATAGCGAAAATGATTCAGTTTTTTAAATTTGCCATGATATACTGAGATTCACCTATGGATATCAAAATATAATGTGATTCTCTAACAAATAAAGGAGATTTACAGGCTTACACTGATATTGACGGTTTTACCAAGATGTATAAAAAGGTCATGAGATATGCCAATATTTACAAAGATAAACTGGGCCTTACAACGTTATAGTGATATTTACAGAGACATTTCCCAAGATATACTGAGATTCACGAAGACATAGACCAATTGCATAAATGGCGCCCAAATTTGAGTAACAATACTTTGTACATCCTTAGCCTCGTGTTTATGTTTCAAGAAAAAAGGATTTTTCTCATGAATGTCAGCCTAAGGATGTATCAAGTATTGTTATTCAAATTTGGGCGCCATTTATGCAAAGGGTCTATTGAGATTATTTTAAGGTTGACTGAAACCTTTTTAACCTTCACTGAGTTGTATTAAGATATATAATCATTATTAATTAAAAAGAGATCTAGGAGACCTGAGGAAATCAAGGATGCATCACCAGACTCCATAATTTGAAAGATTGTGAGATAAAACTGGTGTCATTTTTGGTTTTTATTATTTACATTGCATGAATTATGTGCTGCCCCTCTAAGAGCCCCTGTAAAATGACAATGATCTCTTACCTTTTACTCTTTGGAGTTGACGCCAAAGCTCTTTTTCACAAATATGGCAATCATAACTAGCATCAAATAGTTTTTTCATCTTTCTTGCTTGGTAAATTTCATTGTTTTTTTAAAAGTATTTCTTTTCTTAAACTTAACAAAGATATCAGCAACATTGTCATCTTTACTCATTGCAGAATAAAGAATCAATTTAAAATTAATACCAGAAGGACCAACAGCATAAAAACAAAATCCGGATTGATGAATGGCTTTTTTTTGGGTTTCCTTCACAATGTTAAGGAACACTGTAAAACATTCAGAATCTGCATAAATTACTAAAGGTACTTTTATTACTTTTGACTTCTTTTTGATAATTTTGGAAATTAATTTTTTTTTAATATTTAGTTTGAAAACAGCAAGACCAATTCACTTACAATATTCAAAGTGTTTTTTAAAAATATCTCTTTAAAAAAATTCATCTGGCAATCAAACAGTCTAGGAACGTTTTTAATGAATGAGTAATGCAAATTTTCTCATTTTCCTTCAGAATCAGTTAAAAATAATAAATCAATTGAGTTATTTTCAGCAAATTCTTTGATTGAGTTATATAATGGAAAACATGTACCCTTCCAATGTTCATTTAATCCAAATACATTAATTAATTGGTGGTAAAATTTCATGGTTTTTCTAATTTTGGGATGTCCTTAATAGCAAGTGGAAAGCTTATTAGGCTGAAAAGTCTAAATCTGTTTTGTATTTTAAATCTGTTATTCTTTCTTCACCATTTTCCTTTGGGTAAAAACGACGAAAAATAGCCCATTTAAAACAACAAATGATTTGCATGTTAATAACTGCCTTTTTTGCAAACAGACTAATTTTCAACTTAGGATTTCGAGTTGGATTTTCGAATTGGATTTTCGGGTTGAATTTCGAGTTGGATTTTCGAGTTGGTCTCTGTAAATTAATGGAGACTGCAGACCAGGGGTAAAATGCAGACTAAGGTTATAATGTAACTGTTGAAAATAAAAAAAAAACCTTTTAGAAGAGCTAACCTTAGGCCTAATTAGACCTAAAACAATATTTAGGCTAAACTCAAAAATCCAACTGGAAAACCCAACTCGAATTCCTAACTCAGTGAATTGGCACCCTTCCTTTTTTACTGCAATAAATTTTGGTAAAGGATTTATTTCATGCGTATGTATTTTAAAACTAAGGATTTTTTTCAAACTTGAGATTACTCAGTCCTAATTCTGTATTAATTTCTTTTTCTGTTACTTTTTTGTATTATGTTTTAATAAAAGATCATCTTCATTTATTTCGTTATAATTAGCTTTTGAATTTCAAAATGTATAAAATATTGTTTTTCTAAGTGTCTTTGTTTAAAAAAAAAAAATAAATACCATTTCCACACTAACTACAACTTTAATATTTTTGTGCTCCACAGGCTATTTCCACTCTTGCCTGCTAGCCACTGGCGCTGGCTCCTGTTTTCATGATCTGCAGTCCACCTCTTCCCTTTTTTTCTCAACTGCGTTCTCCATGTGCCCTTTCACCCCTTCCTCTATTCTGGTTCTAATTCAATAAAACTGATTTGATTTTTAATTTTCCACTTTAACTCCTTTTGTACTTACGTCAACATTTTTCAATTCAAATTTAACTCTTTTAGACAACCTTTTAATGCAGATTTTTCTGATACTTTTTATTTCTTTTCCATCTTCTCCGACTTTGGTGGTACAATACCAGCAATTTTACAGAATTCTTCAATTTCCGTACTACTTTTTTTTTATGAAATTGGGGTTTTCTCTCATTTTTTCTAAAATATTACTTATCTGATCATTTTTTTAATGTTCAAGTTCTTCTATTTGTCTTTGTTCTTTTCCAAGTCTTCGTTCTCTAAATTTTTAATAGTTCATTTTAAAATTATTTTGTGACATTTTCTTTATCTTTTTTAAAACCCTTTTATTTCAATTTTTTGCGCGTTATTGTTTCGTACCCACACCCTGCTAGCTGAGCCTTTCTTAGCTCGATGAGAAAGAAAGAACTCTGCAGAAATCATGTTAAGTCTTTATTAAGTATGTTGCTTGGAGACAGTTTCAAACCCAGGCCAAGTCTCCATCGCACTTCAAGACGCCATGTTAATTTTCATACTGAAGGCTCGATTTTGACCTTGACCTTGTCAAAAATATGATCCGCGCGTTGCCTAAACCGGTTTCACCAGAGTGAATAGCTCAGAAAGTTGGACTGCTGCGACCTAAAAGACTATACACGTTTTCTGCAGCCTCTCTTTCTCACCCTCAGGTGAGTTTTTGAGAGGCTCTTCTCGCAGGGTGCATACCCATTGCTACGCTTCGCTTGCCTGTGTTCTTTATCCCCGCTTTTTTTCACACTATTCATAATACCGAAAAAAAAAAATTGTATAAAACAAACAACTCTCAGAAAATCCACAGTATCAAAAAATTGGCGAAAACACAAAAATCATAAAAGCGAAAATCATAAAATAAGCAAAAGAACTGTAAAAACACCCAATAACAAACCGAATTTCTAAAACCATTTATCTACTACGCGCATCTTCCAGGGTTTGCTGCAGGAGGAACATTCTAATCCATGGGGAGCAGTGGCAGAAAAACAAGTTACAGAATAGAGTGCGGGGCGTTCCCCTGAAGAGATGAAGCCAATGGCTTTCCAGAATAGGGCTTGTAATTGTGCATCGTCCTGGCCTAAAATCAGGGGGTGGCTCATCCAGGTGCGGGAACCCTCCACAAAAAACCAGTTTGGCTATAGAGTGTATGGCCTTTGGTCAGCACCCCAGGAACTCCAGAATGCAAAGGAATCCCAGGATGAATATGATACCATCTTGAACGTCAGTGAGAGGTCTCTCACGTGGCAAAACGACGAACGACTTCGGACAGGCTCTCACCACCTTTGAACGCTTCAAAGGAGCATTTAATACATCATTCGGGGATCAATCCTGTAAATCACTCGAGTGATGACACGGCTGGGGTTTTTGAGGACATCATGAAGGTAGACGATTCGTTTGCTCCATATTTTCTTACCCATGGTGCTCCGCACGCCCACATTCAGCACGCGGAGCTCCGCTAAACGTACGCATTGCACGCCAATTTTTTCGCCGGCTTTGTTCTTTCAACGGCAAAATTATTGCCGACAAGGGTTATTGCGTGATGTTCACACCACGTGACGTACAGTAGCAAATAAAATCGCGCAAAAATTAATAGGCGGGTTGTAAATGTATAACGTATATAAGTGGGAAAGGTCCATGCTGTAACCGAATGTGGAAAACCATTGAAGTCACCAAAACTTTGCCGTCTCGACCTTAAGGACAACACAAGACATCATCTTAGGCACGTTGTTTATTTCGAACTTAATGTACATTCCTAGCGGCATTTTTCGCAACTTCAGCACTTACGACTTACCAATAATTATGAATAACGAAAATAAGTGGTAAATAATTGAATCAATAAGAGCACACTTTCGAGTTAAAGTTTAAGCCTCTGTTTCAAAGCGAATCTAAGTACGCACTCTCCCTTATCAACAAGAGAATACAGAAAGCGTTTGTTCTTGTCGATTTCCTTTTCAACGTTGGGGTTAGAAGGAAATGGTTTGATACAATAGAGGAATAACAAAACTAGGTATTAAATACACTTAAAATAACAATATAACAATGTTTTTATACAGACTCTGTTTTAATACCACAAAGACCGGAAATCAAAACTGTCAATAATTTTATCTTCACCCTTTTTTTGGTCTATATTTCGATTTGTTTAAACTGACACCAGTTAAATGACAAGATTACATGCTGCAAAAACTGAACGCCTTTAAGACCAAACAAATACTACTTAATCCAGAGCATTATAAACAAATTTGCTTACGATTTGTTTGGACAAAAACCAGAAGGCACTTGAACCACAGACTTAACTTAAGCCTCATTTAAGAAAGAAAAACTTAAAACTAAAGAAGACACTCTTTCAGCTCAAAATATCAGCAAATAAATCCATAAATCACATTACTTCACCTATAAAAAAAGTTTTCAATTTAACTACCAAACTGTAATCAATTACAGCCGATAGCAACAATGAAAAAATATCACACATGCCCTGAAAAATAGTGCTACAAACCAAATATGTTCCAAGCAAAGAAAGTAGGCCAACTTTTTAAATGCAAGCAGTAAACATGACTTTGAGACTCTTGGCAGTAAAAGAAGGATTTGCTCGAGTTTTGCTCAGAGTAAATTCGAATAATGTTACCTTTGTAAATGCTATGCACTTGGATTCACTTTGAAAAAGAGGCTTTAACTCAGAAAAAGCCTACTGCATGAATTAGTTTCCCCAGATCAGATTCAGTTTGAATGAAGAATTAAATGAATATGAATGAAATATCAACGAATAGTATCAGTTCAAAAAAGATAACATTAAGTGTAAATACTGCTACATTTTTAAACAATACATGTAATTATAGCCTGCCCTCTAAAGAGCAACTAACACGATCAAAATTGCAGGTGCCATAGAATACCAAAGTACATGTACATGCATAAAAGCTGGCACCAAGGGGAGGTGGGAAGCGGAAACAACTTCCC
>NC_090888.1:53056796-53061796 GCF_036669925.1 Montipora capricornis
AGTCGGTTGCATTTTTAAAGTCCTCGAAGACAACGGTCTCATGGAATTCGCTGTTGTAGACACAGCATTTTCCGAATGGATTTTTGTGCTTGAGCTGCCATTTAACTAACGCAGAAAGCAAACACAAGTCGTGCCAAACATGAGGTAAGCGGAAGTTGTTTGCTGGATTTCCATGTTTTTTTCAGTTTACATAGCCCCCGGCACCCCTTGCGTTTGCCCCGTAACTTATCTATTGTAGATTACCTCCCAATTGTAGATTACCTCCCAACCTTTTCAATCTTATGATCATACCACATCTCTGAGACTTACATATTGAATCGATGGCACATCTTCCAGTGTATTACCTGCGCAATTTTATCACTTCGCCATGCTACATGTAGTGCACTGCACTCGCTCTGATTAATCTGATACAGTAATGCTCATGCAGAACTGTCTCATCTCTGGCGGACCACACATCCCACACTTTCCTGAAACATCTTCATCTTTTATCTCTGATAAGCTCTGTGTTTCCATAAAACTTTCCATATCGAGCATTGCTGGTGTACTTCTGTAATAGGTCCCTTTTAATATCTTCTTTCTCCTTGCCTTTTCCCGGGAAGTTCTTATTGCTCACTTCTCTGATGAAGATTTCACCACTCCTAGCCGCATATTTTCGCAGACTTTCAATTTCCATATTGTTGAGGGACATAGTTTTTAAGTGTTTAACCCACTGATACCTCAAACGCCCTGGAACGCCTCCAGTTGGCGAGTAAAATCGTCTTGCGTTAGACAGAGTAAAATCTGTCACTCCCAGGGGGTCAGTGGGTTAACCCATTCACACTTAAAACGCCCTAGGATGCCCCCCATTGACGAGTAAAATCGTCTGGCGTTAGACAGAGTAAAATCTATCACTCCCAGGGGGTCAGTGGGTTAACCCATTCACACATGAAAACACCCTAGGATGCCCCCCATTGACGAGTAAAATCGTCTGGCGTTAGACAGAGTAAAATCTATCAAGTGTCATCCCTCCCAGGTGTCAATGGGTTAACACGGTCCTCTACACTAACAAACCCTTTCCACCAATTTGCCGTGGCAAATTAATATAGTCTCTCAATGTTATTTGTATGATTAAAGTTTGATAAATACTTAAAAGCTTCCTTGTCTTTTGGGCAATTTCTTCCAGTTTATCCTTCTTCCAAAATATAATACCAACCCCATACCTTATCACAGACACTGCTCTTGGATTCAAGGCAAATCTTGTGTTTCCTGCATTAAGTTTTGAGTTTTATAATGTGCTTTTCACCCATATGAAGTACTCTTTTCTGACTATATCTTTCATTTCTGTATGTTTCATGTTGTCTGCTTCAAAAACCCTGAGGCATTTAATGTACACTTTATTTTTGTCTATCTGCGTCATCGGCTGATAATTCGGTAATGTTTTTCCCCTGCTTTCTTCTAACTTTCCCTGTTTAGTGACCAAAAGTCCAAAACCCCACATTTTTTAATGCTAAACTTCATTCCAATATCCTAGCTAAATACACATACTGTATTGATCAAGGAATTCCGCTGTTTTTCATTGTTTCCATACGGTTAAAGGTCATCCATAAAGAACAACTGATTTACGGTAACATACCCCTTTCTTAATTCGTACCCTGCTTTACTCTTCCTCAAAATCAATGTCAATGGTATCAATACATCATCATCATCATTATTATTATTATTATTATTATTATTATTATTATTATTATTACTTTCATTGTTGATTTTCTCAGCTCTGTGACAGCCAGTTTCTGTATTGGTATCCCATTTGAACCTCTACCCTGAGATATCCAATACTCTCCTTGGTATCCTTGCTGATCCCAGTGGGGCAGCTAAAATTGTACTCTGCTACTACCGGTACTTCCTTCTTGATATCCAGCTATTTCAACTCCTTCTCCAGTACTGTTTTGCCACAGCTCCCAATTCTCCTACTGTACAACCGGTAATACTTTTGCTGATCATGAGGTGTTCCACAATCTTTGAATCTCCCTTGCCAAGTCTTAGTACAGTACATGTACTTCTCCACTTTCTCCTTTTTCTTCTCTTGTACTCTTCCATGTCTACATGTAGGTATTGATGCATGTACATTTATGACCAAGCCTGCAAAAAAGCGCCGGTCATCAGACATTTGTCCGGTAAACTTGAGGTTTTGACTGGTCTTCTGATATGATGCAAAGTAAAACTGTATTTTTACAGGTGCATTGATTTAAATTAAATAACACTGCAATGTACATGTGCTGTGGAATCAACAAGGTTACTGTTCCCCAAATGCATGTTGTTTGTGTTTTCATGGGACTGATAAGATTTTATGACCAGTTTTACAGTGAATTTTTAGGGCCTCAAATTACATTTCTTATCGTGACTTCCATAACTAACGTTATTGCCTATGCACAAACAAAAGCTGAAACATATACAAATGTATTTTGCTCAACTAGAATGACAAACAAAGAAAGCAAAAACGTAAGAATTCTCAATAGAATGGCAAACGAAAGCAACAGTATTGTCAAAACAGTATTGGGCAGTGTGCGCATGTTTTGATTGTTTTCATTGTCATGCAACAAAAAGCAAATTCAAAACCGTTCAATAAAAGAAGCCAACAACTTGAAATGATTTCAAGACAAATATATAAACCGTTTCTCCAATTGTCAGGTCTGTGTGGAACATCGTTTCTGAGTTATCAATTTCCCGAAGCATTTCACACAATGCTGCCATGTTGGCAGACCGTCCGTGGTCCACCAATATGGTGGCCAGTAATCAACGAAAACACCTGGAGTTCACTTTTCCGCAAATGTGCTTCCTTAAATCAGAAACCCATAAGGGTTGAAACAATACAATACATGCTTAATTGACCACTCCCCATGGGGGCTTTTCAGGGCCAATGAAACACAACGAAACGACAGAACAGAACAACAACAACTGTTAAGAATCCCAACTGGCCAGAGGCAAGCCAGTTGGCTATTTACAAGTGCAGCTGGGAAGTTGAACCAGGGACTACCAGGATCAAATTCACCAAATGGTCAGAGCAGGTCTTGAACCCGGGATCTCCCGATCTCAAGGCAAGCGCCCTAACCACTGGGCCACACTGCCAACATGAAACGTGTAACGCACGTTCACAGCTTCCGAATATTAAGTGCGAACTGATTGGTTGAATGTTTCAGTGCTAAGTACCATATTTGGAAACCCCTTGCTCTTGTTGTTCCAAATATGGTAATTAGCAAATTGAATAATTATTCAGATGAAGCTTGTTCCCCAGCACACAGGGGGCCGTTACACGTTTCAACCCTTGTGGGTTTCTGATAAAATACATGTGTATGAACACCTCTCGTAATGTACTTGAAATCCACAAATGTCTGAGAATCATAGAAAGAGACAAGTTTTTCAATCAGCTCTGTATCCTGGGGTCACGCAAGGTAAAAATTCGGAAATTCAAAAATGCTGTATCCGAAACAGAGGACGTTATGGAACTGGGAAAAAGATTTATTTCTAGTTCATCTTCAACCCTCATTTAGATACAGAAAATATGTGCATGTGTATATTTTAAAGCTTTAATTTTAAATACTGTTTTTTGTACATTGGTCTGAAGAAAGTTCTAAAATATCAAACATTTGAATGGAAATCTTGAAAGATTTTTTTTGAAATTCTTCCGAATATGACTGAAGAATAATTTGAACAACAACAGTGGTGTCTTCCCACATATTTCTGGTCTGCACTGTATTGACATACATGTAATGTTAAGTGATTTTACCCCATAAGATCTTACACGGGATTCCGATCATGCTAGAGCAGAAATAGTTTCAGGCCTGACGTTAAAACACGAAAAAGAAGGATCTTCCTGTCTGGCTACGGGCAATGCAAAAGATTTGAACCTTAACCCTCACCCTAACCACTTTTAAAAAAGAAAAAAAAAGAAAAACGAGACAATGAAAATGAGGTGCCGTGGTCTGGCCTGACACATGACAGGCTTATAGCGAAAAAAATTACTTGTAGGCTTAATGACCCATGTGTGATTTAGATCTTAATTGTCTTTGAAAACAATATCTGCTCTTTGTGCCTGTATAACAATGATCTGTTTGTTTAGAGAAATCCAAAAGTATCTTTGCTTTGCTATTTTCTGCCACTTTCTTCTCAACATGGTCATACCAATTCCTTGAGTATGAGAGATAATATTTTTTACATAGATTTTAGTGTATTATTTGAGCTACTTTGTCATTTCTCTTTAGAACTACATTCACATTGTGCAAGTTTGCTACACAAATGGAGAATGTGAAATATAGTTTTGTCTCTCTATTTATACATTCTGCATTTTGTGGTTGACTGGCTTGTTTTTCTATGATAACCTCCCTCCATCAAGTTGTTAGTGCCTGATCCTTTGCAGTTTCTTCTTCATGTACATGTATCCATTCCTGAGCCAATAATTGTAGCCATGGCTAACTGGGCTACCCTGCCTAAATAAAGTTGACTTGACTTTTCTGATCTTAATCTTATTGTTTCCTCCACTGATTTCAGTCCTCTTCTGCCCTCATTCCTTGCTAAGTAAAGCCTGGCCATGCTTGCTCTGGGATAATGATAATAATAATTATAATGATAATAATAACAATAATAATAATAATAATAATAATAATAATAATAATAATTATAGTTATTATTATTATTATTATTATTATTATTATTCCATGAAGCTGTAAAGCTAAATGCACCATGATAATAATAATAATTTAATAATAATAATAATAATAATAATAATAATAATAATTATTATTATTATTATTATTAAATTATTATTATTATCATGGTGCATTTAGCTTCATGGCAGGTACTGTATGGTACACCCTGTACATTGTAATCAAAACTTCAAGAAATTTTAATCCCATCATCAGGTCATAACAAGCTGCCTTTAAGACTTCAAGGACTCTTTGGAGGATTGTTGCTTATCCCAGCAAGAGCTGCCAACTCTATCCCAGCAAACATGTACATGTAGTCCC
>NC_090888.1:53079296-53086796 GCF_036669925.1 Montipora capricornis
TGCGAAAAATATTTGAAGGATAATAAACACAATAGCCTCAGTTTGGCTTTAAAAATATGCTCGGATATTTGTCCTTGGACGTTATCTGTTCCTCGTAGCTCACAGTTTTCCTCGAGCTTCGCTCTCGGAAAACTGTTCGCTTCTCGGAACAGATAATGTCCGCGGACAAATATCCGAGCATATTTTCGCGCCAAATGGAGTCTATTGTTTATTTGTAGCATTGTAATATGCATCTCATGGACAATAACATTCATTCTCGTTTCTTGTCCTTAGGGAGATGGATCCACCTGGTATTATTTGCATCAGTTTTGTGAAATATTAGCTCTAAAAGGAGCGAGAAGAAATTCAGCCTTTTTTTTCTCAGCAATAAACCACAATAATCTTATTGAGTTCACTTTGTCCATGTTGGTAGTGTGGAACAAAAGACTGGACAAAGTCACTGAGAAATCCAGACAATGCTGTTGAGTTTTAAGCAGTTTCTTTAGTGCTCTTCACAATGTCAAACTTTTCAGTTTCTTCTTAGAACTGAATACCAGTCCTTAACTTTTTTCAGTTGTGAACTTTTTGGACCAGCACAGAACTTTAAGATGCCACTTCTCTAAATGTTGTACTGATAAAACAAAATGGGGACAACATATTCAAGCAAACAGATCACAAATGCATGTTGTTTGCACCTGCACGCAAACTTTGCGAATGCTTTTGATCTGATGAGTTGCCAACCCATAATGCTCCAGATACATGTAGTGACGTCGAAAATGGTTTTAGTTTAAATGCCAGGACACCTCCAAACACATTCAATGACAATTTGTCAAAGAAAAAGTTAAAATTAAAAACAAACATCTTCTTAAGCATTGAGACCCACATGAAATAGCCTTTGCATATGTGTATTATTCTGATGACTGGATTCCATCTACTTAATATACAATGATCTTTTTAGGATAATACCAGCTAGGCCAGTCGGCAGATAATGCTAGAGTGAACTTCTTGCTATACAGCTGAAAATTAATTTTGTGGAATGCCCCTTTCAGGGATGTTTCCTAGTTGTCTATGCTCTAAAGATTTTGTTCAAACTCATCAAGTACAATGTAGCATGCATGTGTGAAATGTATCAAGGTTAGATCAGTTTTGCAATATGCACTGTGTTGTCTGAACTGGTCCTTGTAAAATTTTTGTAGTTTCTTGTTTTTTATTGTTAAATATGGAAAAAAAAAAGATTTACTTTCTGAAAAAAAAAACCATTAGTGACGTCTCTTGATCAGGTTAGGATCTGATGAATTTTTATTTTAAAAGGCAAGCAAATCAAGGGGCAAATTAATTTTCTCTGAGCTGTTTAATGTCATTAAGTGGGCTTTCCATGATGAAGCATTAGAAAAAATTAGAAATCACAGACGCACTATAGCTCGTGCTGTGACAGATCGTACTTTATGTATTCCACTTTATCTCTGAAAACGAGATCAGTTACATTTTGATGTACTTCATTGAAACACGCCAGCTTGGCTTAGAACCAGAATCGGCTACAAAGGACAGACTTCAAACAAGATATCCAACAAATTACCTGTACGTGATCTAAACAAACTTCTGAAAACACAATCTGGTGATATTTCTCCTTACTTTTTACGAGAACTCACTGCGATTACATGTTTAGAACATAAGTGCAAAACTTTCTTGTCACTGTCGAGGCACATCGAAAAACAGTTAGGCAAGTGGAGTAAAAAAACTTCTTGTTCGCTCGAATTTTAAAGCCAAACAAACCAGCAAAAGATCGATTATTTTGGTCTAAAAAGAGTACAGATGATTGTTATTCCAGCTAACAATAAAAATTCGAGTTTTCATTCCTGAGCAAAGGAAAAAACGACTAAACCACTATTTAAATGACAATACATTGAATATTTAAATTAGTGTATCTTTGGACGAATACATAGATTATTCATGTACTAGCCCTGCACACAGAGATTCATCAAAATGGGAATTTTCTTGGAATTTTATCATTTTACAAGAAGTCCACATCTACATGTATGATCATGACTGTGGCAAAATTACTGTGAAGTGGATTTAAGTCAAAGGAATGATCTCGAAAACACAAGTGTCAGAAATGTTACTAACAGAGTAGCCACAAGCAATTTAAATCACTTAAAAATGAGAGCTCAGCATGCATCGATGGTGGATTCATAAATAATAATTATTATCCACACATGCCTGTCTTGGAAATTATAGTGCGACGCACCTTACCGTGGCCACCCAACAATCTTTCACATTTGACAATTAGGTGTAATTACGTCAACTCAAACAACCCATTCAATGGTGTTCAACTACAACCGTGTGAACGTTGCAAGGAGGGTTGACTGTCAATCAAATTCGCTCACTCTGATTGGCGTATAAGTTTTAAAAATTTTTGTTGGGTGGCCATTGTAAGGTGTGTCGCACTGTAAAATACACAAAGATGGACTGCGTTTTTCAAGGAATGACCACTGCTGAGTTACAGTACCTACTACTAACAAATTATTGTTATGCCTTAGTCAGCAGTAAATAATTTGTGAATAAGAAAGACAGGAAGCAACAAAAGACTGCAAGCAATTTTACTGACCCAACATGCATTGTGAAACCTCAAGTTAATACCAATGCAATGTAGATCTTAATGCTATTTATAAGCTCATCTTTGGATACTGTTAGGAGAAACTTTGAACAATATTTTTTAGAACATGGAGTAAAGTACACATTTATACAGAGAAAGAGAGTAAGGACATACAGAGGTCCTTTTATTTTTCAAGTTTTACCACCCAAACATGAGCATTGAAAGCACAAGAAAAGAGATTGACACTTCTTGTTCAAATACTCACTACACTAGGTTGGTTTTTGAGGAGAGGGGAAACTGGAGTACCCAGAGTAGAGAACCAACAAACACAACCCACATGTAAATCTGGGCCACATTGAGATGAGTGCTCTCACCACTGCACCATCCCTGATCAAGTCATCATGGAATTTATCATTACCTGCCCAATCTATACTGATGGAAGAAAAATATTGACCTTAGTATAATTCAACAACAGTCATGTCAAAAGGGGTGGGATTAGATGTCCAATCTCTCTCGGCCATACACTCAATGTAGAGAGCCATTTGATGGACCTTTTGGGGAGCTGCAGAAGCAATTATTTCACCTGTATTGCAATGGATGTGACTTTCCATGAGGAGACACTCGCCATCTCTGCCAACAAGCAAAAGCATTGTTTTATCAGGAGGCAAGATCAACACTGCAGCAAGCTTTGAATGTTGTGGTTTTGAAATAAGATTGTGTAGTATACCTGCAAATGAAGTAAAATCATTAAACTGATACTCATCCCCACACTTGACAACCCCTGAAAATCCAAGTTGTGGGTGATTGACTATTTCAGGAACACGTGTTTCCCTGATAATAGGTGCCTGTGGAAGCAAAGGCATAGATGGGTTACTGTTTGTTTGTGACTGTCTCTGTCTGCCACACCACTCACATACACAAGACCTACGACCTTCTCCAGAGCATATCTGAGAAGGGCAAACTGAACACTTACCTAACGATCCCTGTGAAACTGGCCTCTGATGACCTTGCCTTAGATGACCACAGATACTGCAGTGGGGTGCCCTTCTCTGTGATGATGAAGATGGTGGCATTATTGTTGATGGAACGGGGCCCCTGGCTGAAGGAAATGGTTGAACAGGTGGTGCTGCAATGGAAAGAGTCATAATCTGGATGGTCAAGTTCTGAACAACTTGCTCAACATTGCCATCAATTGAACTTGTAAGTGGCTCATCATCATTACCATCATCAGAGGTTCTTGACTCTACTGTGTCTTCACCCTCCTCATTTGCAAGACCATCAGTAGCGGTGGCATTTTGTCGTGTGTGGATGGTCTGGTTAGCAACTGCACCTAAGGATTTAATGGCATCTTCAATACCCTTAGAGCAAATTGGGCAAACAGTAACAACAGTTAAACAGCACAAATGAAACGAATGCCAACAACCTTCAAAGATCTTCCATGGAGAATTGGTGGAAATGGAGCAGCCGGATAGATCACATCGTCTTCCTTGGTCAGGACATGGTTGGAATTGAAATCCCAAGGGAAGACAATCCTTCTTCATTGGTGTGTCTCCAAACAAAGCTGGGACATGCCACAGATCCTTCCTTTGCCCTGGTATCCGTGGTAGGAGATGGGCTGCCCCAGGTGAATTTGCAATGGCAGTTAAAATTGTGACAATTGAAGATGCAACTCTGGAGAACAAATTAACAAGTTGACGGCGGCTAAGAGTATAATTCTTGTTGGGAGTAAAGGCAGCACGGAAGTTAGCTTGCCTTTCCCCTGATACAAAAAAAGAAAATAATTTTTGTTGGAGCTGGTCAACAGAATCTGAAGGATTTGTTGATTTTCTTGCAAGGCTGTGGACAAATTCAACAAAATACTCATCAATGACACCAAGAGAAGCTGTAAAGAAATTATAAACATCATTGCATCTACTTGTTTGCCAAAAAAGAATGTTACTCAGCCAGAACAAGGGTGCCTTGTTATAGTTTTTCCTGTGAAAGCAGAAAAACATGATCCAAAGCCTGAAAACCGAAAGGTAATAATCATCAAATCGGTTCAACTTGAACAAAACATTGTAACTGCAAAGTATCAAAGGAATATAGTCCATACTGGACATCTTTGACCTGACAAAAAACGGATTTAACAGCAGTTTGTACTAAAGTCCAGCCACCATATATCAACTCTAACAAAAACTGAATTCGCCAAGGCTTCGGCTTGTCTGCAAGTTTCCTGCCTGGAAAAACAGATTCATAAACAAGACGCATGAATGGCATATATGCTAAAACAATATCTTCATCGGCATTAAGGTCTACGTGCAATGGACCCAATGTGGGAATAACTGAGACAAGCGGATGATGATGGGAACCCTGGGATGCATTGCTTGCAGTTGTTGTTTCATTGGCTTTCTCACACACAATTTTCCTCGGAAAATATTGGCCAGGCCAGTCAGCTGGCATTAAAACAACAAACCTAGAGAGATACTCTTTCATGTTAGTTTTTAAAACAATATCAAAAGCATCCTCATAATTCGTCTTGCTCTTCAAAGGTAACTTAACGAAATCAATTAAATAAACATCCTTGAAAGACCGAAGAGAACGAACATCTTGGTAGTCATGAAATTCCATCTGCTGCCTACCCATGACTGGATCAAAGGAATAAGAGGTGAACTCTGGCATTGATGAGGAAAATGTAAAATTACAAACTTGACTTAAAAACTGGACAGAACATACCTTGTTTATGAGAAGATCAACATCAATGCCATTAGGATTATGAATTAAATGAACTGAGTTGAACTCAATGGCAGGTGCTTCTTTGACAATTTTGATGATGATGGTGCACATGTGACCCACTTGGCAAGTAGCACTTGCATCTTGAGGTCGTCTGATGGTGTGTACATTGTGGTAGTCATCTATCATCAGCAAAATGGCACACTTCTTGTTGATAGCTTCTTGAATTGCGTTGTTGCACAAATTGAAGTTCTCCTTTGCCATGGCTGCTCGATTTCTGGTAATGGTCCTGCTAGAAACACTGGTTCCAAGTTGACGCTGTGTTTCGATACCAGGTTGCGACAAATTACAAAACTTAAGACATAAAACATTGTCCTCTTGAAAAAAATTACACTTTTGCGAATAACTAAAACATAACTGATACAAAATAAGAACTGTGCGTTTACGGTTTAAAAGATTTCTGTCCTCAGAATGGCGGGAAGAGGTCATGCAAGACAAAATAAAATTGAAAACATTTGTGGCACCAGCCTGGGAACAAAACATAAAAAATTCATTTGGCTCATAAATAGGGGTATTCTTGTTCTTCCCACAGTGTGCTTGCAAGGCATCTTGAAGCCTTCTAATTTCTTGGGCAAACTTTTCACCTATAACAGATAGATAACAGATAAGAACAAAAGCCAATAATCAAATAAGGTAATATGCAGTTAATTTTCTATGTCATCATTATTAATATATTATTACAAGTGTTTCTTCACTGACCATGAATTCAGATTTGAAACTTAAATTATGGTGCGGCACTATTGAAGTGCTTTAGATAAGCTACATAAAGCTACTTTAAAGCCAATGTACATCTGCCGAAGCCGTAACAGTTGGAGTACAGCCATTAAACAAAGTGGCAACGCATAAAGTCCTGATCCACTATTTACAAGTACTTCAAAGAAAAACGATGCATTTTAACGTGCCCTTTGAAAACTTCCCCTCACATTGAACTTAAGAGTAACAGGATACAAAAGTTAATTATAATTTTCGACAGTCCAAGTTACAACCCTTTTCATCAGATAAAATAAACTTACCCGTAACTTGGAGAAAGTCCTTATCTAAACTTGGAGGTGGTGCGCCCGGTAATTCATTTTCTGCCGACGTATCTGTTGAAATAAAATTGAAAACAGATGTTCTCTAGGACGTCTGATAACACTAAACGACGACTGACAGAATGTGAATGAATAGACATACCTCCTTCCAATGATTCGCCTTGTGCAGCTGCATTCAAGTTGACGTTGGCATTGGAATGAAGCAAGGGATTTCTTGTAACTTCGTGATAACATTTCCTACAAATAGACTTCCCTTCCCAAGAAAGAAATTTGGTCTTTGATCGCGTCTTTTCGCATTTAGCGCATTTATTGCAATACATTTAAGCTTACTTAGTAAACATTTACTCTTTACTCAAGAATACTCGAAAAAAGAGCGTTGCTTCCCAGAGCGACACTAAAAGGGTTGCTTACAAAAACGGGTAAAGAAAGAAAAAAATTCCTGCCCCATAAAACACCCCTTGATAAACTTTTTCCCGCCATTTGAAGTTTAAAAGACCACCTTAAACTGCCAGAAGGTATAGAAAGAACGATCGAAGAAACACGAATTCAAGTTATCGCTCCGAAAGCTATCTTTGTTTACATCAGAGAGCGCGGTTGGGAAACTGGATACTACAACTTTCAACAGCCAATCAGACAAAAGTCTCCTTTGTTGTTACAGTGTCAAATGGAGTATTGCCTCCTGGATGCGCTCTAAACTTGAGCCAGTGATATGGTTACGTGTACTGGTCACATTGGCATACATGAAGGGGCGGACGGACGTACGGACGTATGTACGTACGGACGTTCATGACGTCATGACTTTAAAACCAAATTTTCTCACATCGATGGGTTACCATATTTTCTTAACTATGGTGCTCCGCGCGCGCGCGCCTTCCGGGCGCGCGGAGCTCCGCTATTAGAATAACTACCACTCCCTTGTCATATTAAAAGGGCCGAAACAGTCACGTGGCGATTAAGATTACGCGAATTTATATTTTGAGATGATGTTTTCGTTTTCTCCGTTTTCGTTGCTTAAGCTCCCTATTACAGCATCTCCGTTAACTATTTTAGGCTGAGAGAGACGGTGAGAAGTTTATTGTCCAAGGAAAGAAACGGCGAGAAGGCCAGGCCTCGAACCCGCGACCCCAG
>NC_090888.1:53091796-53095092 GCF_036669925.1 Montipora capricornis
GTGTAGATCCGCCATCTTGTGTGTGTTGTTCCTTTGTTATAACACTTCAGCTACTGTGTGTATGTGATGGATGAAGAACCTTCGCTGATCCACAGCATCAAGAACTTCTTATGCAACACCCAAGGACAGAGAAAAATCTCTGACCCGGGTAGGAATCGAACCCACGACCACCGGATTTGATCACCGTTGCTCTAAGTTCCTGATGCTGTGGATCAGCGAAGGTTCTTCATCCATCACATGCACACAGTATTGATGGCCTCACTTGAGTTCTTTTCATATAAACATACACACGCTACTTAGGACAACACGCACTTGCACTTAGTACTTGGCTTGGGCCGAGCCGATTTGTCCTCAAACTCCCACGGCCTGCTCCCGTCTGGCCTTGTAGCTCAGTCGGTAGAGCAACGGTGATCTAATTCGGAGGTCGTGGGTTCGGTTCCCACCCGGGTCAGAGATTTTTCTCTGTCTTTGGGTGTTGCATAAGAAGTATCTGATGCTGTGAATCACCGAAGGTTCTTCATCCATCACATGCACACAGTAACGATGGCCTCACTTGAGTTCTTTCCATATATACATACACACGCTACTTAGGACTATACGCACTTGCACTTATACACAATTGTTTCAATGTTACACGTTGATCTAGTTTAAAATAGTTATTGAAAAGCTAGGCATTTAGTGAGAACTGAAACCAAGAAACGTTAATCACACCTGAGCATGTGACACCATCTTCTGAATATCCTTGAATGCAGGCACAAGAGAAAGACCCAGCGGAATTACTACAAGTGGCCAGATGAGGGTCACAGTTGTGAGAACCCGAAGTGCATTCATCAATATCTATGTGCCGAAAAATAAGAAATATGCCTAAGAATGAGTATACTCAAGAGTTTATCACCCAAGAGTAGGATTTACACACATTGGCCTAGGCCCGCAATATAGCTTTGCACGCTCTGCATGTGCGTTGTTCAGTTTTGTCCATTTCTCTGCCGTCTTCAGCAAAACAACAACGTGAAATAGCCAAATTTGAGGATTTATCAAGGACGTCAGCACTTGAAGCTATGTTTTCATTTTCTCCCCTAAATTAAGTGCCGTTCCGACAAGTGTCATTTTAGAATAACTACCACTCCCTTGTCATATTAAAAAGGTCGAAACAGTCACGTGGCGATTAAAATTACGCGAATTTATATTTTGAGATGACGTTTTCGTTTTCTCCGTTTTCGTTGCTTAAGCTCCCTATTACAGCATCTCCGTTAACTATTTTAGGCTGAGAGAGACGGTGAGAAGTTTATTGTCCAAGGAAAGAAACGGCGAGAGGGCTAGGCCTCGAGCCCGTGACCCCAGGGTCGGGTGTCCCATGCACTGACCACTACATAGACCCTTTGCATAAATGGCGCCCAAATTTGAATAACAATACTTGATACATCCTTAGCCTCACATTCATGAGAAAAATCCTTTGTCTTGAAACATAAACACGAGGCTAAAGCCTAGTTTTCATATGTTGGCAAAATCCCAGACCATCGGGATTTCGCAGTTTCCCGACATATCGGAAAATCGCCATATGCTTGTCCTAGATTCCGAAAGTGACTTTGGCGGAAAATGGAAAGTGCGCCAGAAATTGAAACATGCAATTTAGAGGATTGGTAACGAGCTAAGAACCATCGCCGACTTCCCTGAAAGAACAAATTTGAGTTTTCATATGTCGGGAATGATCGCCGACGATCGCAAAAATCTGGGACACGTCGGGAAAATAGAAACGCTTTCTATTTTCCCGATTCGTCCCCGACCATCCCAGATTATCGGGGATGTCTACGATTTATGGTTTTCATTAGAGCCTAGTTTTCATATGTCGGGAAAATCCCAGACGATCGGGGATTTGGCAGTTTTCCGACAGTCCCAGATTTTGCCGACATATCGGAAAACCGTCAGAGGCTTGTTCTAGATTCTCCCGATAGTGACTTTGGCGGAAAATGGAAAATGCGCCAAAAATTGAAACACGCAATTTAGAGGATTGGTAACAAGCTAAAAACCATCGCAGACGTCCCTGCGGCGTCCCTGAAAGTACAAATTTGAGTTTTCATATGTCGGGAATGATCGCCGACGAACGCAAATATCTGGGACACGTCGGGAAAATAGAAACGCTTTCTATCTTCCCGATTCGTCCCCGACCATCCCAGATTATCGGGGATGTGTACGATTTATGGTTTTCATTAGTCGGCAAAATCTGGGATGGTCGGGAAACTGCAAAATCCCCAATTGTCTGGGATTTTCCCGACATATGAAAACTAGGCTTTGGTCGACAAAATCTGGGATGGTCGGGAAACTGAGAAATCCCCGATCGTCTGGGATTTTCCCGACATATGAAAACTAGGCTAAAGGATGTATACATTATTTCCGAACTTTCGAACTAATACCAGTCAAGAAATAACTTTCAAAAAGAAACACACAATTTTAAATTTACAAAACATGTTTCGGATGATCGACATCCATCGTCAGTTGTGAATACAAGTGAACCGCTAGTCGGTGTTATATAAAGATAGCTAATAACATGCATAAGTACTGATTAAATAACAACGTGAATGTGAGGTAATAGAAAATACAATGATGAGAAGACATTAATGGGTATGGACGAGGAAAATTACAGTGAAAGTGTTAAATTGACATGATTAACCTGCTTATTTAATGAGGGTTTCTCCCAACCTATGTGTAAGGCCTCCTTGATTTTTAGTTGAAAAGGCGTGGAGGCGGTGTCAAGGATTGAAAAACACTCCTCCGAGCATAAAGATCTGCATGCTTCTGATCCATTAATGTGCTGAAAGATATGCGAGTTCTTATTCGATGTTAAATGTTCACGAACACGTGTAGCAAGATGTCGGTTTGTTTCGCCGACATAGCAGGCACTACAGCCTGCGCAAGAAAATTTATAAACCACACGGGATCGTGATAATTTGGAAATAGCATCTTTGGCACTGAATAAGTTCTTAATCTTGTATGGGGCAAACACTAGCATGATGTCCAAGTTTTTACAATAGCGTTGTGTTAAATTCTTGATTCTGCGTTGAACGTGAGTCGAGAAAGGGCCAACAAAAGGTAATTTGTAATAGTGCGTGCGAATTTCATTAGAGTTGGTTATTGCGGAAGCGTGCAGGGGGAGGCAAAGAATTTGTTAAGGTATTGTTTAACAGTTCTGCTCACTAGACTGGATGGAAATTGATTCTTTCCGAGAATGTTGGCAAGCTCCTTAATGTTGTTGTGGAAACCGGTCCAGGTGTATTAATTTTAAATGTCCTGTCCACCAG
>NC_090888.1:53095192-53105192 GCF_036669925.1 Montipora capricornis
CACTGATTTAGTCCTGGCAGAACAGGAAGAAATAAGAAACTTTGTAGTTATAATTTCATCGCAAGCAGTTTTGTTTTGCATCCTATTACCGGTAAATTATCATGTATGCCGACAATAATAACGTGACTTGTATTGGTGACGCCTTTACTGGTAGTGAACTAACTGCAATATAACGTCTCAGCTAATGACACTGGGTTACTGTCAAAGGCCAATGTTTGTCAACGGGCGCCTTCAGTGTCCACACGTTAGTTTCATAATTTATGCTTGCAACAGATTTTTGGTTTGTTAAACTTGTTCGCAAGCTTCTGAAAATTGTGGTCTTTATCAGGTTTCCTGTTTTTTCGTTACTTGACAACGTTTAAATTGAAAGAGGCGACGCAAAAGGTTTTTCAGCGTGCTTTATTTTCTATAACCCGATCCCTGATCACGGTCCGTTCACAATTTGTGCCCTGTACGTAGTGAATTAAGTGCTTATTTTCAAGGCGTTTTCTATCGGTCAAAGGACACAACGCAGGAGTAATGTCGAAGCTGTATGAATACAAAGCAAATATAAACTGTATCAAATAAATATGATTTTAATCTTTACTAATCTTGTGTGTAGTGCAAAGGGTTTTTTCGGGCGATTGATGTATTGTATGTACCATTACTGATGATCCACGTTTCTACACTTTTATCGATCGTGTTCCTCTCCTCACAGCGCGGCCGCCCTCCTAGGATTTCGATTCGGTAGTTGCTGATCAGAGCCAGGGACTCTCCCGTGTTCGAGGCCGTAGCTGCTTTCGGATAATTGACCTCCAAGGGGTAAAGCGTTTGGATTTGGGCGTTTCATATAGCACTCCTTCTATTTTTTAAATCCCACTTTCAGGTCCACACTGCCGCAAACCACTAACTAACAATGATTTATATTCCATGCTCTTAGTCCGTTCCACCCATTCCCATTTCCACATTCCAGCTGGTTGATCTTCATCATGTACCACCCCCCCCCCCAGCATAAACGTCTCCTACTGAACTTTGTGGTCTGACAGCATCCTTCACAGAACGAGCGGTGTGTAATCCCGGAGCTCCACTAGATATTCATCCCTCCACCTGGTCCCGAAATGTATTCACTACATCGATTGAGGTGACGCATTCGCGCGGTACCAGAGCAGGTCAATGACAGCTCAAAGATCAGGATCTGATAGGTTACCCATTACTGACATCGGGAGGCCTTGACAATCTTTCCACCATGCAGCAAGTGCGAAGGAATTAAGGGTTCTTCCCACATCTTCTGGGGTGACATAATGAACCGATTCATGGAGATCAGAATAATTTCCACTTCACGATGACGAGTCATCAGGTCTTTCATAGTGGAGTTTTTGGCGCCTGCAATGGTCTTTTTTTTAAGCCCCGCTTCATTGTGAACGCACAATCCTCTCGAACAGGCCACCCCACCATGGTATCTCCCAAGGCTGAAAACCCACTTAACACTCTTCTCTGTTAGGTAATATGCTGCACCACTGGATTTTCCATCAGCTCTGTTATCCTCTTACATGCAGCTTTTAAACGTTGTTCCACTGTCTGAGACAGTCTGGGAAGGTAGTCCTCTTCTCGCTGTGAACCTACGGAAACTTAGAAGAAAGGCTTCTGGGGTCAGATCCGGAACAACATCAAAACGACCGCTCTGTTTACACACTATAAATACAAGCAAATCCACACCTTCTTGCCGGTCTTCTTCTTGATTCCTTTAACATGTAAAAGACCTGCGTAGTCCAGTCCGGTGAAGGTAAAGGCTGGCGCAGCCCTTACTCCGAGTCAGGTAAGGCTGGTGGCCGCAGGGCTTGGTATGGCTTTCTTTCGTATCGACGGCATGTCACACAGTTATCTAGCAATTTCTTTATGGTCTGTCTACCCTTTACTATCCAGAACTTGGATCTCATCTCGATTAATGTTTCCATAACCCATTATGCATTACTCTCTCATCCTTTAACCACCAATGCAGTAAATGCCTGGTCAGCATACCGTATGCAAAAAATGGGGTGTATGACCTCATATGGCAGTTCTTCACGGGACAAATCTTCCACCACAACTTAGGACACCACCGTTATCAGAAAATAGGCCAAACTCTCTCTCCAAACTCTCAAATCTCTTGTACAGCTATAAAGACTTTCTGTACGTCCCGTATTCAAAGTCGTTCTGCCTTCGCCGTGTCACTGGCATCAATGTCAGAATAAGGTTTCCTTTCAACTGTCTTCACCTTCGCCTTCAGATTCCCGACAAACAGAAGCACGTGAGCTGTGCCTCGTAGTAGGGAATAAAAATTTGCTGAATCGATCCTAGTCAATGACATCACTTACTCTGCGGTCGTCTGCACTGCTAACAAGATAGGAGGATGTTTTTTCCAAATTATTTAACATCATCTCCTTTAAACACTCCTCATGTATATGACCAGCGACACCAATGTCACTCGTGTCTTCTTTCATAATCAGCTACCATTCTGGTCCACTTTGCCAGAGAAGATTTGTGGCCAGCATAGATGCATTCATCACCCTGAATGGGATGTCTGAGGGTTGCTCTGAGAATGGCAATACTTCAAAATTTCTACTGGAAGGATGCGCCTAATTTCATTCATTCGGTTCTGTACGAGCTGTTTCCAATTCCTTGTGAACACCTCGAATCCTGAGGAAGCGCAATTTGAGAATCACTCCAGCAGGTTACCTTCTCGATGTGAACTTCATAGTTAAGAGCTTCCTTGATTGCAGAGACAAGTCTTGCAAGAATCAACGCTGCCAGAAGTTCCAACCTACAATAACTCGTCCACATTTGTTGGAACACCCATCCCCGTTTCCCCCTTGCTCCAATGTTGATTTCCACAACTACTAGCAGTCGCCCGAGAAATTCTCAAACAACATTGAATGGGGGAAGGGGGATGTGGTATAAGCTAAGATCTTGTAACCCGATGATTCTGACCATTGGCGCTAAGTGTTCCAACTAAATATGTCTAGTATTGTAGGTATCGGAGAGGCTGAACATTTACGCACGCATGCGCTGACGGAATGTTTGAAGACGAGACGAGAAAAATATGCAGTACCTCCAGACGTGGCGCTGGAGCGTCCGTACCAAACGAGTCATCCCGGGATTTCGGCCCGTGCGATCGCTTTTGGACGCAGTTGGCCCTTTGCTGCTTACTGCTACCGACCTCGCCTCCCGGTACGGCATTGAGGGAGGGATATGTCGGCCCTTAAACCATATGAGACAAATCCCACGCCTACTCACAGCTCCAAACCGCCCTTGTCATTACAACTTAACGTAAGATTTCGATGGCTTATATATTCAAAAGAAAAGTCATTTTATCTGTCATATGGTAAGCACTGGAGTCGCAGATTACAAAGTGCACGCATGCGCTCTGCCGAAGGTAACATACATGTATGCATAAAACTTTATTTCATCTCGAATTTCAGAATAATATCTTCGAGACATTACAGCTAACATAGATAATATATACAGATACATAACTAAATATTAAACAATATTTAAAGATATATTAATCAAAACGAAAAGCCGCTGTACAAAATCCGGCCCTGGATTAGTTTAAAACCAGTAAACTCAGTGGTACGGGAAAAATCAGGTAGCGCATTTCGCAACGTACTTAGCTAATACGTAAGAAAAAGAACTAAGATCATAACTGTTAGTTCTAGGTTTATTGAGGGACAGAATGTAATTTCCACGAAGATCCTGCATAAGACGAGAACGGGAGAGAAAACGTATTTTTCATATATGCAGGACAAGCCTTTTCTTTCTTTAAATACTTTTATTCAATAATATGAGGAAATTTTGAATGCGCTTATTGCACAGAGATGTAGAGTTTGACTTAAGTGATACGTAAGAGGACAGGTAATCGCAAATATAAATCTCATTACTCTCTTAATTACATTATAACCGTTTCTTTGACAAGAAATTACTAAAGGCCAGGCCGAATTTCCTATGATAAAAAGTCTACGTTAACCACACACGCACCTTGGCTACTCCTTAGTATCCGCCTAGAAATCATCTTCTCGCTACTTTTTTCCTCATTTGATAAGGACCAGTCTCCGCTTGCCTCCTACATGCCCAAAAGGAATTCTGGGTAATTCGGCCGTTCCATGACAAGGGAAGACCCCCGAGTGTGGAGGCAGCCAGTCCTACCGGCAAAATACAGCATCGATTGAAGTTTTTAGCTTTCAAAACTTGCTCAAAATCGTATCGGTAGGTCTTGGAATTCGTCCACAGAAAGGCCAGAGAGACGACTTCACTGGTGCTGTGAACCGCCATGTTTTACAACAGAGCAATTTAGGAGTTCCAGTCTGCAGGAAATCATCTCTCACCTCTGTCCCGAGAAGACCAGACACGCACGGTTCTTACGTTACGTTTATGCCCCTGTAGAATCAACCGAAATCTCAACTCCTTGTCAAAAAGTTAACCAGCATCTTAATATTTTTGGTAGGCTACAATACTCGTCACATTTGTTGGAACACGCATCGCCGTTTCCCCCTACCTGAATGGGGAAAGGGGGATATGGTATAAGCTACGATCTTGTAACACGATGATTCTGACGATTCGCTAAGTGTTCCAACTAAATATGTCTAGTATTGTAGGTATTTTTTTGGTTACTGAGACGGACTACTCTTGGTTTGGACGCAACAAGCTTAACATAAGCATAAACCACGGCCCCATATGCCTTCAAGGATGCGTCACAGAATCCATGAGACTGCAGTTTTACCATTTCATCTCGCGGTTCCTTGAAATAGTATCTTTCTAACTCAAAGGGTTGAACACCTTGCAAGCCTGAAACTAGTTTATCCCACTTTGCGCAAAGGTTTCCGCCAATATGTCGTCTCAGTCAACTTTCACAAAGTTCTTGGAACAACAGTTTAAACTCCACCACAACAGGAGACAGTCGGGTCATAAAATTTTGCACCTATGGTAGCGGCATTCCTCTTGGTGGGTGAGTACTCTAAGGCTAAATTGGCAACTGTACTCAGATCAATTACAAGTCTATCGCGTACAAAGTTCCACCGAACTCCAAGAAGACTGTTCATCTTCAGTTACTGATTTGCAGTCCGATATGTCATCATTCAAGTGAGTTCCGTGATCAGAAGGACTTTCTCCATTTACCGATTGGACACTGTTGGTCTTCTTCAACTTTCATTCTCTTCGATTTGAGCTCTTAATCCAGGTGCGTTTGTGACAAAGTTTCTCAAATTGAACCCTCCCTCAGCTAATCGAAGCTTACTCTTGACATACAATTGATAGGCCTCTTCATCTGTGTCTCCACGCGAGTCTGGATCATCTACGTAAGCAGATCTTAGAAATGTCTGGACAAATTCCGGATCCTCTTCTTCATACCTTTTCACATGGTGTCTGACAGTAGCATTGAGTAAGAATGGACTCGACGACACACCAAATACAACTCTCGTGAATCTTAGAATGATGACCCTGGGACTTTTTTTCTTCACATCCTCAAACCACAGAAATCTTAGGACTTCTCTGTCTTCTTCTGCTATCGATACATCCAGGAATGCCTTTTCGATGTCGGCACCAAGTGCCTTTCTGTCTGTTCGGAAACGCAGGATAACGTCCATGATCCTTGTGACAGGGCATGTCCCGTGTGAAGGCAGTCATTTAGGGAAGCTCCAGTTGACTTGCAGGAGGCATCATAGACGATCCTGAGTTTGTTGTCTCTTTGTCTCTTATAATGACAGCATGGTGTGGAAGATAATGAACCTTCCTTCCCGACTTCTCCATCTGCAAGGTCGCGAACCTCTTCATCAATTCCTTTCTCTATTTGGTCTCTGATAACAGCATCATATTCTAGACGAACTTCCGGGTTCTCCCCTGAGACGATCCAACAGAAACGGTTTTGGGATCTGGAGACATTAGGAATTGCAAGCTCTGAGAAGCCGTTCACGGTCAGTTCATAGACAGCATCTCTTTCCGGCAAGGGTGATATGAAGTTCACCTGGCATGGAAGGTAACTCACCCAATTTTGCCAGATTACTATGAAACAAGTCTTTTAAGGCTTGTTTCATAGTAATCTGGCAAAATTGGGTGAGTTATTCTAGACGAACTTTCGGGTTCTCCCCTGAAACCATCCAATAGACTAGACATGTGTTTTTAAACGGGTGTCTAGTCTGTTGGATCGTCTCAGGGGAGAACCCGGAAGTTCGTCTAGAATAATTCGGCAAATTTTGCCAGATTATTATGAAACAAGTCTTAAAAGACTTGTTTCGTAGTAATCTGGCAAAATTGGGTGAGTTAGCTTCCATGCCAGGTGAACTTCATATCACCCTTGCCGGAAAGAGATGCTGTCTATGAACTGACCGTGAACGGCTTCTCAGAGCTTGCAATTCCTAATGTCTCCAGATCCCAAAACCGTTTCAGCTCTCCAAAAAGGTTCACCCTGTTGAGGCTGTGAGGGCTCGGTCAGCACATCTCAGAACATGGGTACTAGACAAAAATTCATAGATGGATCGCCGTCTTGGGTATAGTAGAACCCTCAGCAGGTCCAGACAACACCTAACCAAGGCTAGTGTGAAGCGTGATAGGGCCACTGTCTCCTCTTCTCACTTCTCCCGTTATATTAATCTTCCAGTACTAGTCAGATCCAATCAGCATATCCACTTCAGCTGATTCAGCTTCGGTTAAGTAATCTGCTAGGTGTATGCCATGAAAGTGCTTGTACATGTTCTTCGCCAGGGCTCCTGTTTAGCCCGTTGCTAGGGTTACATATTATGTTTTAATAATGACTGTATCTTGTTCAGCAATAATCCGTATTTCATTTGGCTCAATATTGCTAATACATGATACAGCGTTATAGTGCCGACCCTTTTAATAAGTGCGTTACTTGGAAGCGTTGAAACTGTTTTAAGCCACAAATATTTTTTTCCACGATAACTCGGGGGTACTCGGAATATGTTTTCAGCATTTACCGCCCATTAAAATGACAGTATTAATGCTCAATCGTGTTTGATCGCGTCGGATTGAACTTAAAAGCGATATTCAATTGAGCTATTCCTTAAAATACACTTTTTGAAAAAAAATAGATTGAATCTGTGGGAGAAAAATCGAGATAAAAACCAGAGCAAGAATCCATAGTATTAGTGCTTAAAAATGCTTAATCCTGTGGGATTAAAATTTGTGATTTTCCTCGCAAATTTTTTAATCATTTTGCAAGGAACCGTTGTTGTTGTTGTCGCTTTTCTTTTTCTTTTTGCTGTTCTCATCTCTTCTGAAAACGACAAACTGAACATTAGTCATCCCTGAAGTCATGTACTTTTTCGAGCATAACTTGAGAATACTAGGAAATATGTCATCCCTAGTTACCGTCCATAATATTTGTTTTTAATCACATACATAATCTTGCGATAACAATAATAATAATAATGAAAAGTTTTTGAATCAGATCAGAGAACCGATAAACCAAGACGTTTAGGAAGATTCTTTTTCCGGTGGAAGAAGACAACGCAAAAAGATATGCCTTCTTTTTACTTTCTCTTAATTTTTTTTTTTGTGATTTCGTTTTGAAGAAATTTAAGCTTTTCGCCAACATTTACCAAACTATGGAAAAAAGGAGCAACTATAGGCCGGACTAAAATATTTTATAGCTTCAGTAAGTAACTGCTATTTCTAGAACAGGTGTTATCCTGGCTTTGCTTTCTCCAAACTAGGTCGGTTTAACAAAGTATTTGTACTGAGTAATCAATTTACCATGATATGATAGCTTTAAGACTCTAATCTTTACAGGGGCGACTTGTTTATGATTAATCTGCTGTATGTGGGAAGAATAATCTTTAAAACATTTGCTCTCTTGTGGAATTAAGACGGCAAAGAATTTAGTGAAAGAAATCAGTTTTCCATTTCTTAGTCTTGTACTGGTAACATGTCAAACCTCACTGTTTCGAACTTGACAAACGTTACAATGAAAGGTGAAGCGGCAAAAGATGTCTTCAGCATGGTGTTCATTTCCATAACCATCATTATTATCCTTATCGCCTGTCCATTCACAATTGGATTGAACGTGTTGATGATAACTGCTGTAAAGAGAAGATCAAGACTGCAGAGCAACGCAAACATTATGTTAGCTTGTTTAGCCGTCACTGATGTGTTGGCAGGTCTGACCTCGCAGCCTATCTTTATGCTGTGGAACACATCCCTCGTGTTTGGTACCGGCCCTATTGCTGTCTTGCAAGCTACTCATCGGTTTTTCTTCGCCTTCTTGTCTTATTCCTCGGCTCTTCACCTCATGATGGTTGTTGGTGAGAGACTGATAGCGATCAAATTTACGTTTCTGTACCCCCTCGTTATGACAACACGAAACATTAAGATTGGAGTCTGCTTTTGCTGGATATATAGTGGCTGGTGTCGACTAACTCTCTATCTGATCGACGAAAGCAATAGCTGGTCTTTGATTTTTGCCTCTCATATCCTATTCTTGTGTGTTGTTTTCGTTTCATGTTCTTACGTCATCCTTTATTTTGAAACCTGTCGACACCAAAGGGTGATCAAGGCTCAACAGCTACCGCAAGAACAAGTAGAAACATTCCTTAAGGAGAATAAAGCATTGAAGACAACCGTTCTGGTGGTCAGTGCTGTTGGGCTATGTTTGTTACCAGGAGCTTTCTACCTTGTCATTAGGGCTTCGGGATTTTTCCAGAAGAGAACTCATTCTTTAGATACAATGGAAGCAATGACACGCACTTTCGTGATGCTAAACTCTCTTCTTAATCCACTGATTTATTGCTGGCGACAAGAAGAAATGAGAAAGTTTGTATTAAGAACTTCAGCGGAAGCGGTGCATCCGATTATCTAGCCTATAGGTGCCTATCCCTGCACATCAGTTTCCCACTAACTGTTCAGGTATATATGGTCCTTTTTATCTGCTCAGTTTAACAAGGGAAGCAGGGATGGCGCAGAGGTGAAATCACTCGACTCCCACAAAAGTCTCCCGTGTTCGATTTCAAATGTCGGTGTAATATGTGCCTCAGCCCTAGATACACTTGGCACTGAAATAAAGTTTATCATTATTGTCTATTATTATATGACTAGCTCCGTGAGCGGGCAAGATGAACTAAATCGCGTGCTGTGATTGGCTACCCGAGTGGGCAAGATGGAGCTATCTTGCCCGGTCGGGATTTCAATCATGTTTCAGTCGTGTTTTTTGGCCGAACGGAGTAAACCTATGACTATATTTTAGCCCTCTTATTTAACATTGTTGGTAGCCGAAGGGAATGAGCTATCTGGGTTGGAGTTTTATTCCTCTCTTCAGTTCCAGTGAACCAATTGTTTTCGAATAATTTCTGTGTTCTCCTTCCTTTGTTTCGTGAAAATAAAATGTAGCCTAAAACCAACACCGGTATTATTTTTAATATGTTAAGGAACTATTGGGTCATTTCGGATCTATATACTTAAGGATACTATTATAGTCTTCTGGATAGCGCTAAATTATGGGACCCCACTTCGCGTACGAAATCTCGCACATAACACTAGTCAGAAACCTCAAATGGTAAAGTTGGCGTATCAAAAGTAACTAGCACGTTGCAGTTTCCCACTGACAATAACAAATGTAAATGAACCTGGCGCATAAAACTTAAAACGATAGCTATCCTTATCTTTTGCTATTAGAATGGAAGAGATATGATTCTCACGACTAACGGCTTTGAGCAATTACGAACTTTCTTGTCCTAATACATGTAGATACTGTTCAGTACCGAACAGATGTTTTAGTTTAAAGCTGTAATTTTGAAGTGCATGCATCAGTGCAGTAAATGATTGTGTAAAGTTTATAGCTGCATAATAATTATAATAGACTGCTGTGAATAACCTTGAGTTGTTCTTCATCACACTTTCAATGTAATCCGTGTGTATGGAATCCGTTAACAAAATTGACTTTGTTTCCCACCCACTGGCGGGTTTTTGTTACTTGTGTACTGATGATGGGTGTAGTTTATCCGAAACATATCTACGGTGTACATAAGGTGTGTTGTTC
>NC_090888.1:53130192-53132692 GCF_036669925.1 Montipora capricornis
GGGAAACGGCTAAACTAAATTTGAAGAGCATAATGTTTGTATAACAAATTCTATGAAGAACTTTATATTGGAATTCTCTTAACTTTGCATTCAGCGTTATTTTAAAAGGCAAAGAAAATATTATTTTCCAGTCTAGTTCAAATGTCTTTGTGTTGAACATTTCATTGTATTTTTTCATAGAGGTAGGGTTAGAAGAGATTTTAGAAGAAAACGTTTCACACAATTGTTTCGATTGAATCTTTTCAACATCAACCTTTTTCCCTCCAAGGTGTAGTGAAAAACTATCCAAATCTAAATAACAATCGTGTAAAAGAACTGCATTTTCATTTGTCTTTAACAATCTACGCCATTCCTCCGGGATGGCACAAAAGAGACTAAAAAGCTAATAATGATCAATAGGTGAGAGGTGTGGCAGATCTATTAAGTTGCATTGTCCTGTTTCATCAGGTATTCTCACTTACCCACCGATGCGCATGTCCGAATGGATGCCCAGAGGATCCTAGTCTAACCACTAGGACAACTGTGCCTTTCAGCAGGGAAACTGGGAAAACATCTAGTTCAACAATTGGGACAACTGGCTTTTCTGTGGGTTCAATGTATACCTTTGTAACACCAATCCACGGTACGTACAATTTCGTTTCGACACTGTTGCATCCAAGCATGTCATGACAGCACTTAAAAACCTCGTCACGTTTTTATCAACAGCGGAATATCTGAATACCTGAAAGGACAACAATGCTGATCTATTGATGACTTTGCCCTTCATAGAAAAAAAGGACCTCTGCCTCTGTTGGCCCTTTCTAAGGAAGGACTGTAACAAAACTGCTTTCACCTTCTCACAAAAGATGAAAGAAATCTCAGATCCCCAATGCCAACAGTTAACTGAGGCAGTGGTCCTGAAGAAGAAGGGCTGTGGGAAAAACGGGAATTTCTTTGTCTTTGCAGGTTTTCCATATGAGTCGTTGACGCCGCTTAGTATTTTACTTGTGGCACTCGGAATTGTGACGTCCGTAATCCTTGCAGTCCTCTGAATATGTTTTTGTCTTAGACGGTGGCGTCATAACGAGGACAATGGTATCAGGCAACATCTCTTAGCTAATGCACAGAATGCGGTCGAAGTAACCGAAAACACTTTCCCTAAATCAAATGATGGAGGTAGAATTGGAAATCTACTCAATGTATCTCAATCACTTCCAGTGAACTCGCCGAAATCGGACTGCAACATTGCGGTGTCTAAGAAAGATGACTTCAACAAAGTCAAGATCGCTAGCGGGCCTGTTTGATTTGGAGTTGTACACGTGGTTCCTAAGAAACGGAGCGAAAAGAAACAAAGGCAAAACAAAGGCAAAAGAAACATAGACAGCTGCATCTTTTAATTGGCTTGGAATAAGTGGCGTTAAAATTGCTGACCGTCGTTTGTTGAAAATGTGGTTCCAGGATTCTTCAATATAACTTCTGCATGCATAAAGTTGAACCTTGATTTTTGAATAACCTCTGCATAACGATGTCCTCAGAAAAAACAACGAAACTCTTCTGCCTACTTCTTTTAACATGTCTGGAATGGAGCATCGATACATATATACAACTACTGAAATTTGCCAGTACATTGGCTCTCCGTTATATCGCGTTTCCACTGAAATTGGAAGTTCTATGCACATCGGAAAAGAATAAATTTATAAGGATTATGCTAAGTAGTATTCCATACCCAAGTGAGACAACGCTCATTTCATAGTTTCAATAAAGAATGCGAAAGCCGATATTAGGGTTTTTAATTTAGATAATCCTACCTCAAACCAGATACTTTGTGTATAGTGTCGTACAAGTATGCTATGCGTACCTATGTAACGCGCGGAGTTATGGGTACCTAAGAGAAAGATCCGCAATGTAGTATTGCATCGTGTAGTGTTATTAAAGTTGTGTTTATCCGAGCTTTAAGTGTGCTTCTAATAGCCATCCGGTAGTGAAAAGGTTACACTTTGGATAATAGGCCGTCGAAGTACCGCTTGTGTCCCCCTGGTTTGGGGCCAGGTCAAAGATATATATTTTGTAAAACAAAACCGTCTTATTAGATTCAGGGCAATGATCATATGTTTTTTCCAGATAAACGCAACCTCATCCTTGCCTTACAGAAAAGATGTCAACAAAAGCAGTAAGCTTTACAACCCCTTCATATGATCCCTTTAACCGAGAAAAGCATGAAATAAAAAATAGTCCTCTGTCCATACCGAAAGTTTAATCTCGGCACTGATATGAAAAATTCACAGAGCGCAGAATTAAAAAAATACCGACGCACAACGGATGCGTCATAAAATGATGAGGCGATATCTCGGTAACCGAGCCAGCCCGACCAAGTAACTGATCTCATCACAGGCGATATAATCCCAGTATAAAATTTTAGATATACCCTTCCACAAGATAAGGAGTGTTTTTCTCTTGTATCGGAAACCTTTCATTGCAAAGTGAACTCCAGATATTTTCGTTGATTACCGGCCGCCATATG
>NC_090888.1:53157692-53166528 GCF_036669925.1 Montipora capricornis
TCTCTGTGTTAGTTATTAGGGTATTAGTACACATATTGAATGGAATAAGCCATAGGTCATCACAATGCGACTTACATTTTTGTCAAGACCCCCAACTGGGCGGTTGTTTGGGACTTGTTTTGCCTTGTCAGACAAGCCTATCGGGACGGGATGTCAGCGAGTTGAGCAAAGGAGATAAAACGGTGTCGATTGGTTTGAAGTCTCTAAATATTTCGAAGTACTCCCTATAGATGATTTTCACCTGACGTCACAGCGGGCATGTTGGTGTACAGAAAAAATAAAGAAAAAATCTTTTGGGAATTTTAGTCTATTATAATGCAAAACATGAGTCATAGTTTACTATTGTTTTGTTTACCAACATGGTCATATCATCACGTGATTGAAAACCATCTATTCTACTTTCAAAATGCATTTAATTGTTTTCACTGCTAACGGTTACGTTTTGTCGTTTTCACGCGTGACGGTTAATTTTTCCTGACGTTTCAGGGTTTTATGGTTAACTCCATTAGGATTCTCAATTTTTTTGTCAATGAATATTATGGATATACCCTCGGCTCAGTTGTAAGTTCCCACGCTAAAGGGGTCTTTTAGGGCAGTCTTCAATCACGTTTTCTGAAAAATTGCCACATTCAAAACAAAGTCTTGGCTGGGTAGCAAATATATGCCCGCTTTGAGCAACTTTGTTTCACACCCTGTCTAATTAAAGTTTTCAGCCGTACCGAGATACGAGTGAATGAATAATCGTGCCCCAAAGGCTCTACTGCATAATCAATACAATACAAGGAATTGCAACTACCTAAATATCTCTAAGCGTTCTGCTGCCAAAGCACAGAAGTCATTGCTATACAGATGGATTTCTGTCTGTCTGGAACGCACTTCCATATGCTATCCTCAAGTTTCCTTTGGTATTATTTTAAATGTAAGTTTAAGTTGCATTCTCTCAAGATGTGGCTGCACCCCAAGTGTTGATAAGACTGTTTATATATTTTATTAGATCTCTTGTTCCAAGTTTCTCTCATTACATTTTGTTAGAGATTCATTTTTTATCATTATTATTATTATTTATAACTAGTACTATATAATTTCATAGTTTGTAAACTGGGTATGAAGATCTCATATTTGAGAACCTAATAAAGACTATTGTATTGTGTTTTGCCCTAAATTTCAGGGTGTTTTCCAGGTGTTTTCCAATGCGATACCTAAACATTTATAAATTTCGTTCGCAGGCACGCTCATTAATCGTTATCAAGCGTTGGCTTGTGAGGAGAAGGAAACCGGAGTACCCAGAGAAAACGTGTGCGAGCAGAGTAGAGAACCAACAAACAAACTTAACCCACGTTACCCCAAGTATGGGAATAGAATCTGAAGCACATTTAGTCCATCAGCTGAGCCGAAATTTTAGGTTTAATACTCACTTCTGGGGAAAAAACACGAAACTTTTTTTTCTTTTAATCTTTGACTATTCAGGATTGTGAAAAGATATGATAGCAATGCTAGAACGGTAGCTTTCATCCTGAAAATTACATTTCAAATATGCTCCCCAAGCTCACACAATGGCCGCCATTTTGTTTCATGGTGCATAGCTTTAGAACTTCATTTATTTGTAGCCCTTACTAGGGACTAATTTCAAATAAGTGGTACAACTAAATGATATGAAAAGTCGAATGATGTCATTTATACGTCACAGTTGACGTAATAGTAGATAGACTTGAATTTTAGGGTGCGTTCGATTGACCATATTCCGGAATAGGAATACATAGAGTATAAGTTAGAAATCCTTCCTTCTTACAGAGATTCACACTAAAATTGTCTGCTAAAATGCTATTTTAAACATATTTTTATTATCCTTGCTGCTTCGAAACGCACTCCACGTATTCTTATTCCAGAATAGGGTCAATCGAACGCGCCCTAAGTCCTGCAAAACGTGCATGTACTAGCATGTACTTCTGACAGTTTCCTTTTATTATCATACATATGTTTGTTTACACCTAATACAGAATAAAGATGTCAATAAATCGATCTCACGATCGATAATTGAACGAATGCAATGCTTTGGTCAGTCAATATCTGAAAAACAGCCTCCACGTTTCCTCTTGGTCCACTTCCCTGGTCTCTTGCTGATCCATATAGACTACCTTGGGAGACAAACAAGGCCAAGCTCTCACGGCAACTAGAAAGGAATACTGATGTCGCAGAGAAATTTCCCGACAATGCAAGCATTTTTGTAGTTGCAGATAAGCACCAGAAGCAAACGGAGTATTGTTGTATTTGATGTTTCTTGTTTCCACTAGAAGAAGGAGAAATTCAGGAGAAAGGTTGGCTAGAGGACATCGTTTGTAACTACGCAGGATGAGTGCTGGAAGTTGCAATCAACGACATCTGAACACGTACCTGAATTAAAGTGTAACCATGAAGAAGCCGATACCCGCATGATCCACCAGATTGGATCTAAACCTGCTCCAGAAGAGGTACTAGAGATATTGTCTTGCACCTGCAAAAGGGTTTGTGTTGTGGAAATGTGCTGCTGTTTGAAAGCTGGACTCAGTGCACTGACATGCAACTGTGCACTTTGCAGTGCGACAACATGGCCTATAGTGATGTTCCCAACAGTTGAGGATGCAGATGATTAATGATAACAATCATAAGTGATTCAAATTCAACCCCTTTTTATTATCATTTCAATAAAGGGTTTAAACGTTTTTTGATGATTTATGTTCACTTTATATAGCTTGATTTTCCTTCAAGCTGATTACATGTTGTACACCACAGGTGGACATGATCCATTGAGTATACAGAACATTGAATTAGTACGTATCCCCTCCATATTATAAAAAAAATGAACGGTACATGATTGCTTTACTCAGTCTCAAACACTGCACATGCAAAGCGGAAGAATAGTTATAGTTACTTTTTAAACATATATAGGTATGAACCTTTTTTTCAATTATTTGTAGATTATCTTGGCTGAGAATGAGGACGGAAGCCATGACATTCATGCAGATTACTTTTGATGCTTAGTGTATGATTTATGATGTAAAGCCAACAATTTAGCGAATCGCTATGTGATTGCACTGTTACAAATTAGTGCATTATTTGTGATGTCATTACTTCATGAATTAATAAGATAATTATTTTTTATTGACACCAAACATGCGCAGGATCTTCGTTTCTTGTTTTGAATACATTGTTCTCCGTTTTCCGACGTATTTTGCAAAATACATGGACGTAAACGCTAATTTCCGGAAAAAAAAACAAAATGGTGGCCATTAGTTGAGCTGAGGGAGAGTATTTGAAATGAAATTTTCATGATGAAAGCTACCGTTCTAGCTTTGCCATCATAACTTTTCATAACCCTGCATATTGAAATATTAAAATAAAATAAATTTTGTTTGTTCCCTAAAAATGAGTATTAAAATCCTTTCAGCTGATGGACTAATTGGTAGGAGGTGAGTGATCTCACTACTGCGCCATCCCTGCTCTCATTGGATTTCCATTCAGGCTCCATAAACAACTTTGAATATACAAAGCGGTTAACTCAATGAAATGCATTCAATTTTAATTATTAGTACATATCCGCCTTTTAACTAAACATTTATCTTTATATGTCTTCCGCCCATGCCTGACAAACGATACAAATGAACAACGCTAAACTGCATGTTGTAGGTAAAAAAGCTGTTTAAAATTGCCATGTGAGTCGAGGAGGTTCCGAATAGTTATAATACCGACATCAATTAACTTTTGGTTGAAAACTGAGCGGGATTCAATGCAGATGAACCTATAGTTCCATAAAAATTGTTCATAAATCTCCGAGGCTGAGGAAGGGCTTACACAGTTTAAGGAGGCTCATGTCATAATGCACTCTGTAAAATTTAGGAAGGGTTATTGATAACTTGGAATAGTTGAAATTGCAGTGAAACAAGAATTTACCACCAACCTTCCTTAGATGAAAATCCAAGAAATACTTCCAACTGGCTGCATTTGGAGTTAGATACTGTTAAAATGACATTATTAATGCTCAATCGTGTTTGATCGCGTCGGATTGAACTTAAAAGCGGTATTCAATTGAGCTATTCCTTAAAATACACTTTTTGAAAAAAAAAAAAAATAGATTGAATCTGTGGGAGAAAAATCGAGATAAAAACCAGAGCAAGAATCCATAGTATTAGTGTTTAATAATGTTTAATCGTGTGGGATTAAAATTTATTACTTCGCGACGAAATCAGTTTCCATTTCTTAGTCTTGTACTGGTAACATGTCAAACCTCACTGTTTCGAACTTGACAAACGTTACAATGAAAGGTGAAGCGGCAAAAGATGTCTTCAGCGTGGTTTTCATTTCCATAACCATCATTATTATCCTTATCGCCTGTCCATTCACAATTAGATTGAACGTGTTGGTGATAAGTGCTGTAAAGAGAAGATCGAGACTGCAGAGCAACGCAAACATTATGTTAGCTTGTTTAGCCGTCACTGATGTGTTGGCAGGTCTGACCTCGCAGTCTTTCTTTATGCTATGGAACACATCCCTCGTGTTTTCGTTTCATGTTCTTACGTCATCCTTTATTTTGAAACCTGTCGACACCAAAAGATGATCAAGGCTCAACAGCTACCGCAAGAACGAGTAGAAACATTCCTTAAGGAAAATAAAGCATTGAAGTCAACCGTTCTAGTGGTCAGTGCTGTTGGGCTATGTTTGTTACCAGCAGCTTTCTACCTTGTAATTAGGGCTTCGGGATTTTTCCAGACGAGAACTCATCTTTTAGATTCAATGGAAGCAATGACACGCACGTTCATGATGATAAACTCTCTTCTTAATCCACTGATTTATTGCTGGCGACAAGAAGAAATGAGAAAGTTTGTATTAAGAACTTCAGCGGAAGCGGTGCATCCGATTAACTAGCCTGTAGGTGCCTATCCCTGCACATCAGTTTCCAACTAACTATTCAGGTATATATGGTCCTTTTTATCTGCTCAATTTAACAAGGGAAGCAGGGATGGCGCAGAGATGAAATCACTCGACTCCCACAAAAGTCTCCCGGGTTCGATTCCAAATGTCGGTGTAATATGTGCCTCAGCCCTAGATACACTTGACACTGAAATAAAGTTTATCATTATTGTCTGTTATTATATGACTAGCTCCGTGAGCGGGCAAGATGAACTAAATCGCTCGCTGTAATTGGCTACCCGAGTGGGAAAGATGGAGTTATCTTGCCCGCTCGGGATTTCACTCATGTTTCAGTCGTGCTTTTTGGCCGAATGGAGTAAAACTATGACCATATTTGTACACGAATATTCAATTCCGGCCTAGTAGACTCGATTCTCCGAAGATTACAACTCCGACAGGCTTAACGTTCCCGAAGATTAACAGTATTCCTTGACCATATAGATCCGAAATGACCCAATAGTTCCTTAATATATTAAAAATAATACCGGTTTTGGTTTTAGGCTACATTTATTTTAATTGCGCGAAACTAAGGAAGGAGAACAAAGAAATTATTCGAAAACAATTGGTTCACTGAAACTGAAGAGAGGAATAAAACTCCAACCCAGATAGCTCATTCCCTTCGGCTACCAACAATGTTAAATAAGAGGGCTAAAATATGGTCATAGGTTTATTCCGTTCGGCCAAAAAACACGACTGAAACATTGGGCTATGCCTGTCCTCGATACGCTGTGCCTGTCCCTATTGGGCTGTGCCTGTCCTCGATACATTGTGCCTGGTGTCAATGTCAAAGCGAACTTCTTTTTTGTGCCTTTTCCTATTAGAAAGTGAATTTTGATCCTAATGCCGCTTTAGAATCCACGGTCGTGTTCCAGATCTTAATAAACAACAACCTCTTCAGCACAGAATACTGTCGCGAGCCTTTAATACGTTTATTTTTGGAACCACACCGATCGTCTGCCATGTAAATACTTTAAGAATCACTAACGTCGGGTTGTCTATTGCCGGTCTAAAACCAGCGAAATGGCTGATGGAAGTTTACAGAGCCAACCGGGCCTGTAGTTAAAAAGGACCCCCCTTACGTGGGTTGAGTTTGCTGGTTCTATTCTGCGCCGTGAGGTTTTTCACCAGGTATTTCGGGTTTTTCATCTCATCGACAGTTCATTTCATCTACGACCAAATTTACCTGATTTCTTTTTGGTTTACTGTCTCTGACTTTGTAGCACACATATGCTCAGCAAGATTAACTCACCAAGAACGAGCTACTGTTTTTCTCTCTTCTTTTCCATTTTATAGTGTTTTACAGCAACATTTATCGAAGTGTTGGAAACAACGAAAATTTAGATTTAGAATGCGACTTGATAATAGTAAATTAACCACAGCGAAAACAGAAGCTGGCGTTCGACCGTACATCCTTTATTGGAAACAATGTTTCATTTTCATGTCGAATAACGAATAAATAAGCGCTACTTCAAATGAATATTTCCTAGCTTTGCTTTGCTTTCCTTTTCGGCCACTCAGGAAAGTAACTTTAACAGTAAGAAATAAACTGAGGCATAAAAGTCTTAAGACTCTGATCTTTATTGATGTGACGCTTACGTGTTCGTTTAATCTTCAATATGTGTGAAAATCGATTTAGAAAGCATTTGTTCTCTTGTGGCGGAGCCGGTTAAGCCGCCGAAAGAAGACAAGAAAATAAGCAATTCACTCATCCCTGAATGAAATCAGTTTTCTATTTCTTAGTTTCGTTTATACTATGGAACACTAGAGGGCCTCATCTCCTTTCCTGTTTGTCGATATTTTTTTTCCTTTCTGGGTTCCAAGCTGGTATATACCTCAGGTAAACGTTTTTACTACTCCTATTTATTCTGAATACAACAAACTGAAAATAGCTCATTTAAAAATGGAGAAAGTGTAGTCAGGAGATGTCATAAGTTCTATGAATAAAGGTTTACCTATGACTCTTTACATTTTTCAACAGACGTTTCGGCTAATTCTTTAAAAGCCTTCATCAGTGATATGACAGCGAATTTCGTTATCGTACGCCATTTAAGGTAACGTAGCGCGAAGCTTGCGCGCGTGACCATGCAATTCATGCTCGCGCGATGCCTTTGTAGGCTTCTGGAAGTACGATATGAATCGTTCGAAGCGTTCGGGTCCAAAGTAGACTGCCAGACTTCGAGGAAAAGTCGCTCGTAGTAATTAGCTTCCAAACCAACGACCTTGACATTTTCAAAGTTCATGAGTGGCTGAAATGGTGGACATGCCCTGCAACTTTGGAGTTTTGGTCAAAACCTGCAATGCCTTTTTGTGCTCCGCAAATCGGTCTTCAATGATCTTTCTGTTTGGCCATAGTACACAAAATTACACTGTGTGCAATTGATTTTGTACAAAATTGAACTCGAAGTCGTATGATTACCTATTATCGAATCGGACAACACAAGTCCTGTTACCAAGGAAATTCATCATAAAAATTAAGACTTTTACTTTGTTAGTCAGACTTGTTTATTAAATCTACTATATGTGGGAAAAATCAACTTTGAACACATTTGCTCTGTTGTGGAGTTAAACCTTCAAAGAAGGCAATAAATAATGAAATAACAATAAATATCCAGATTGAAAAACAACTTGTTTTACTCATTTTCCGGGGCAAAACGGCGAAAAAGTGGGCAAGCCGCTAAAACCCGCAGCTTGAGTAACGTGAAACAAGATGTAAAAGTAATGAAAAACAAATCATAATAATGTCAAATATATTACAGTACAAAAGTTTTCCTGGCTTTCTTTTTCCAACTTCGGCCTCTTGCGGCATAACTTTAATAGTAATCAATTAACAGAGGCATACGGTTTTAAGACTCTAATCTTCACTGTTGCGAACGGACAATCATAATGTTCATTGAATCTACAATATCATGAGAAAAATTAACCCACAAAACAATTGCTCTGTTGCGTTGTCAAGCCGGCAAGAAAGGAATAAATACATAAGCAACAGTTATCCAGTACAAGAAATCATTTTTCCATTTCTTTGTATCGTAACCTGGCAAACGTCACTGTTTCGAACTTAACGAAAGTTGAAATGAAAGGCGAAGCAAAAGATGCCATCAACCGTGGTTATTATTTCTATAACCATCATCATTAATGTCATCGCCTGTCCATTCACAATTGGATTGAACTTGTTGGTGATAATGGTGATAAAAAGAAGACCGAGACTTCAGAGTAACTCGAACATCATGTTGGCTTGTTTAGCCGTCACTGATGTGCTGACCGGTGTGACCTCCACACTTGCGTTTTATATGGCAGACACTTTTCCTCCTTGGAAGCGACAGCAATGTTTATCTTCGCTAACAGTAACAGGTTTAGCGTTCCCTCCTGTCTTATTCCTCGGCTCTTCATCTCATGATGGTTTGTTGGCGAGAAAATGATAGCAATCAATATCCCGTTTTGATACCCCTACATTTTGACAACACGAAACATTAAGATGGGTGTCTTGTTTTGCTGGGTATATAGCAGTTCTACTGTGTTGCCTTTTCACCTGATCGACGGAGGAGCGCTCTTTTTATATTCTGTCTGTCTCTCTTTGTTTTTGCGTGTTGTTGTTATCGTTTCTTGTTCTTACGTAACTACCGCAAGTACAAGTAGAAACATTCCTTAAGGAGAATAAAGCATTGAAGACAACAGTATTAGTGGTCGGTGCTATTGGACTATGTTTGTTGCCCGCATTTTTCTACCTTGTTCTGTTAGCTGCTCGATTTGTACAGACTAAATTAGATTGATTGAGTGCCAATTGTACGGCACGGGTCTTTGATGATAAACTCTGTTCTTAATCCACTGATTTATTCCTGGCAACAGAAGAAATCAAGCAACTTTGTATTTAGAATTTCATATCGCAAAAGCAGTG
>NC_090888.1:53166628-53194128 GCF_036669925.1 Montipora capricornis
GCTGGGAAACAAGCTTCTGAATATTCAATTTGCCAAAGTACCAATATTTGGAAACAACAAAGAGCTATGGGGTTTCCATACTATTTGTACTTGAAATGATAACATTCAAAACCAATTGTTTCGCACTGAATATTCGGGAAGCTGTGAAACGCGTTGGGATTAGTGTTTACATGTTTCAACCTCTTATGTGGTTTCTGATACTAATTACAGTAATTTAAAGGTTTTCCCAAACTTTGGCAACACCCTTGGGAAAATCCCAGGAGTCTGCTCCAAGCTATAGTCAATGTTACAGTCATACAATTCTTGTCAGAATAAGGTCGGTCAAAAGTGGGTACTGGGCAAAGGATGAATGCTAAATTACTACACCTAATTAATTTGTATCAGGCTGGACTTTTGCAACAAAATGTAAAGTATTGTGCTTTGCTTTAACAAACAGCTCAATCCTCAATATAGGATGTGTTTCCCGTGTTTCTCACATAGCCTCATCTAAGACAGGATGGTGAAATTGGGAGAATTTGAGACAGTTATGCAAACCCGAGATGCAGTCAAGGGTTTGCATAACTGTGGAGAATTCTCTAACTCCCCCAAGTGTTTAGATGAGGCTATAAAAGACGGAAAAAAGTCCTCTATTGCTTTTGTAAAATTTTCTCAGGCATAATTTGGCTGACTTCTACGATTGAAAACACATTTTCTTGATACACGCTCATATTTTCCTACCAGCCAATCAAAGTGCGTGTCTGACTACATAACCAATCAAAACTCGTGTGATGTCACAGCCGTGTTTCCATACACTCGTCTAAACACAGCTATTGACCAATGAGAGTGCACGTACTATCCTAATTATTTTATAAAACAAAACACCACTCTGCTGGTACATTGAAATGACTCAACGTCGCAGTGTTAAAGAAACTAGAATGGAACGCGATCTTCTAAAAACATATCTTCAACCAATTGGAGAAACAGCAACTCAAAATACACTTGCATGACGGACTAAACAAACAATAAAAATGATAAGCAAACAAAAGTTTTACAATGTAACTTACTTGACAACTTTTCCCTATTTTTCAAATATCTGGCAAGTGAATCAAGAATATTAAGTAAACAGAAGATTATTATAGAAGTTTGTGTTTTATTAAGAAGTAAGTTGTATGGACTGTCTGTATGTACATCATTTGATAAAAAAACGATTAAACTATTTAATGGTATTTTTTAAAATGTCAGCAACAGTGCTGGGATATTTTGAGAAAAGAAACTTCTTCCCTTTCCTGAACTGGTCCAAAGAGAAGATACAATGTACATTGTAAGCTTTTCAAACAGACTTCTCTGATTACTGATTTGATGAAAAATGTGTAAATAGAACAAAAAGCAAGAGATCAATCACAAAAGGAATAAAAGTGATCTAAGTGTGCATTTTAACTTAGAGGCTTTCGAGAGAATGGAGTCAGTCTGATAGTTCCATTTAAAACATTAACTTTTTCATCAAATGAATAATATTATTAACATTTTATTGCAAACATGCATCATGCATTTGAATCAAGCACTGCCACATACATGTTGTACAGAATGTAAAACAATACTGATGCAAGGTTTACAGGTGATTTTTGTGAAAGATACAGTAAGAACAGTAACATTTTCAATCACCTCATCATGCAACAAGGTTGCACTGTAAGTTGCAATACCATTTACATGTATTTCTTTGATGCTTAAACTACATGTAAATTAGAGCACAAAAAATAAGTACCAGTAAAAGTTTTATGTTTTGGGGCATACAATATGTAGTTGGAACCATTACAAATGTATCTCCAAACCCAAACTTCATGCTTATAACTGAAAAGTAGTTCCCATAGTTGCACAATTGATAATACTTAAGTAAATTATTTCTACAGTATCTAAGGGTCCTTATTACCATGTACTGTTCATACCAACTCAACAAAATTTCATTACAGATATTTAATGTTCAGAGAGGAAACAACACTTAAAGTGAAGTTGAAATGGTTGAGAAGAACTCAAGTTGCAGCATGACATGTTCTGGAGCGGAAGTTAAAAAAGTAATGCTGACCACAATGCTGAATTTTTCAACAATTAAAAACTGCACTGTGACTGCAGTTTAATAAACTGTTCTACCATCCTATGATCATCATGATTACAGTACCTTGTGTAGGTCATTGTTTGTAAGTGAATAAGGCAAGTTCCCACATAAATGGTTGATTTGCTTGGCGCTAAGCCCCCACTCATGCTAACTATATAACAAAGAAAAAGGAGAAAACATGTCATTCTAATTTAAGACAGACATATCTGCACTGACATGTCACTCAAAGGGATCATTCATGGTCTGCCATAATGAAACTAATTTTGATTCTCTGGATGACTGCAGGCATAAAGACCTGTTGTTTTTTGGTTGCTTGCCACTGTTTCAGGACTTACTGTACAAAACAGCATAAAGTTCTATGAGTTTCAGGATTTAACACAAGACAAAATTCTGGACAGCTGTGATGACCGTCTTTACAATCATGATGTGATCGCAAAAATATAAGGCAACTCTGCCCCTTCTGCACTAAGTTAAAGTGCACATAGTGTCCACAGTGCGCGTGGCACGTGTAATGTAGTGGATATTGTTTGCGGACTGCATCTCAGCCCTCCGGGTTTGAATTCCAGCTCATGCACTCCAAAGTTCACTCAGCTTTCCATCCATTTGTGGTACTGTAGGTACATGTACAATGGGAACCAGTATTACTGGAAACAAGTTGTGCATGAAATGGGATTGGAGTAGAGCCCACCCCTGCCGTACATGTAAGTTATGATAGAAGCTAAAGAAAATGGAGCCTTTGGGTTGCCTTTACTTTGGTTGGCCTTTTCTCTTGTCTTAAGTACCAGGCCAGGCCACTCTACTCGCCACACCAGTGAGGAACTTAACAAATGCTCCAATAATAATTATTGTTATGTGCCTCCTGCTACTGTAACAATAGCATCTACCTTATTTGCATGTGCAGTGCTGGCCATGTACAGTAAGGCTCTGAACTCAGGAGGGGTAACTATAAAGTACAGGTCACTATTCACAGGTCACTTGTTACCAAACTTTACTAATGCTAAATGTAGGCCTCAATATAGACTGCTAGCAGTCTCTCTTTAGCCTGTTTCAGCGGGTGGCTGTACGCAGGCTTTCTCTCTCTTGCTCTAAATCGTTGAAATGAACAACACTTCAAAATGGCTTAAAACTGTGGGTTTCACTCAAAAAGATAGACTGCTCGCAGTCTAGCCTCTTTAGGCCTAAAAGCAATGTTTAGGCCTAATTAAAGGTTAGCCAATTTGAAGGTTTTGGGTCGCTTCAGTATGGGTAAAACAATGACCTGTATCGAGTGTTCCCTGTTAGAGGCGGACATGTACATATACCATACATGACACCCCAGTGGCAACCTGCCATTAACCACAGAAACAGACTATGGAAAAAATACAAACTTGATCCTAATACCATCAATAATTGGAATACATAAAAGAGACAAAGAAATTATTGCACAACACTGAGAAGAAAAGATATTGTCAATTACTATCATGATTCATCACAAAGCCAAGATAAAATATCTCTATCAAACCTAAGGACTTCTGGAAGACATTGGGAGTGTTATTTCACTCCAAAGGTGGACAGGCTAACGATTTTGTATTACTGGAGAACAATGAGTACATTTATATTTCTGATAAGAAACGTATGGCCAACATCTTCAATGAACTTTTCATTAACATTGCTAATGATTTGCCTAGACCTGACAATCCCAATATGGTCTTAATTTTATTGATCATCCTAGAATTTGTGGAATCAATGATTTCATGTCCATACATCACAGCGATGTGTTTACTTTCTAACTCATTAATCCTACTATTGTCAAAATACCGTCCTTTCACTGTCCTCAGAAAAAGCCATGGGCTGGGATAATAATTATCCCTATAAGAATTATCAAGGATGGTATTGATTCTATAGCTTGGCTATTAAGTAATCTATTGAATTATTTTATATTCACTAATACTACACCCAAGTGTTGGAAGTTTGGGCAGATCACACCTGTATTTAAAAAGGGCGTTGAATATTCTAAGACTAATTACAGGCCAGTTACTGTTCTGGTAGCATTCAACAATGTACATTAAACTTATCAAAAATAGATGAGCTTGGGAACTGGTGCCTAAAAGGTTAGCAGGGAGCAGAAGCCATAAGCCAAAGGGGAGGTATCCATGGCAACCCTGGAAGCGGGAACCGACCCCACACGCAGCCGCTAACTGGCACCATCACACTGAGTAATCAGTGGAAACAACTTACCTGACCCATACTTACCTAGAGATTACCAAGGAAGCGGGACGGATGGGAAGGGGCGAGAATCCGCAAAGATTCGCTAACAGAAAGAAATTGATCCGCAAAGATCAACAAGCAACAATGCATAAGAAAGGCAACATGACACAAAGGCCCTGCAAATCTCCAAAGGGCCACCCCGCAGGTCACATACTGTAAAGGGTGAAACCGCTGACTCCATTACATGTAGTTCATGTCTAACTTAGCCTAAATTATATTTAGCCACATTTAACATATCCTTGTCGACCAGCTATATTCATATTTTTCTGATAAGTTGTCTCCATTTCTATCTGCTTATTGTAAGTACTATAGCTGTGAGACTTCTTTGCTTTGAATATTGGAGGAGTTCAGACATGGCCTGGACAAGCGCCAATTAGTATCCATTATTGAAATTGATCTGTCCAAAGCAATTATTGATAGTATACCAAAATTAATGATCTGCTGTTAGCCAAATTATCTGCTTATGGTCTTAATAGAAGTACATGTAGCTGCTTATTGTTGGAGAATTATCTTACAGATCATTCTCAAAGAGTTAAGCTTGGTGATCAATTCTCCAACTGGTGTTCTCTTACTAGAGGAATACCACAAGCATCAGTATTGAGTCCCTTATTGTTAAACATCTAACAGATGTTTAACAATATTAATGACCTATTTTTCATTAGCCTGTCATCTAAAGTCAGTGCTTATGCTGATGGTTCACACATCTTCTCCATTGTTAATGATTCCTCTTTGATCCATCGGCACATACAAAGTGATCTCCTCATCGTTTGTGAGTGGTTTAATAGTAACGGTTTAGCAGTCAACCATGATAAATTTCTCACCATGTGGTTGGGTAAAACCATGGATGTACATGTACCTACCTACGATCTTGGTAGTAGTGTTATTAGTCTAGTTCAAAGCATGAAATTGCTGGGTGTTACAATTATTGATAAAAATCTCAATTTCATTGAGCATGTGGTGGACATAGTACATAGAGTTAGCAATTAGATACAGGTTATGCAAAGGCATAAGAAACTAATTAACACTGACACCAAGATCAAATTATACAATGCCTGTCTGTTGCCACATTTATATTAGTGCTATGTCATGTGGCACCATTGTGGTCAGCGTGATTTAAAGAAGTTGGAGAAAATTAATGAACATAGCCTATGATTTGTTTCCAATGATAATGACAGTAATTATACGCAATTACTTAACTGTGTGGGACAACCATCACTATATAATGGGCACATACACTATCTTACATTAGTGCATAAATCTCTTCATGGGTTGGCCGCAGAATACATTACTAATATGTTTAGTTTAAAAACTCACAGCATTAATCTAATAGCCTGTGAGTTGGTCCTCCAAAAAACTGGGTTGGGGGTAGAATCCCACCGCAGGCTATTAATCTAGATACTAGTGGTACAGATTCTCTCTTGTTATCCCTCATGTTGATACTACTAGATATGGCCTGCACTCTCTATCTTACTATGGAAGTAAATTATACACGTAGAACCCCCTCCGTAACACCACCAGGCCATTGCCAACAGTTGCAGCTTTCAAATTGCAATTGGCTATTCGTAATTTAGAATTTGATACTGACTGCCTTCCTTTCTGTAAATAGTTGTTCACTGTTTGTTGCTACTGCATTCATAACGGAATTGTACATATTGTAATTTCATATCCCTATTTTCTTATTCCATATCTTTTTTTTTTCTTTAATTTAGTCAAAGATATTAGCATTTTTGCTATTATAAATTTATGCGAGGTGAAATAAAGGTTCTTGTATTGTTGTATTGTAGTGACCTGTACTTTTTAGTCCTGTCGCTCTGAACTCTAGCAGACCTCTCAAGTCTCACGAAAATCGTGAGACTCACGGTTTTCAGTTCCACCTCACGGTCTCACGACAAGACAGACAAATCTCAAGTTGTTCAGTTCTTCATCCGTCTGTTCACTGAAAACACAGTCCATGACGAACTGTCATCCATGATCATACATGTATATAGAACACCTGTTCCAAATTAGGTCATCAAAACCAATCTCTTGCATTTCGATCATGTTTTCAAAATGCTGATGAACCAAAAAGGCAGCTACTGTATATATAATGCTGAACAATGAGTTCAGCTCAGTGCTCACACACTGGCTGGACTTAATGTAAGCTGTGAGTATTGATCATGAAGCTGTGAAAATAAAGTTTATTTCAGTGTTGTTAAGGTCCACACATGTTTTAAGTAAATTATAAGCAGGAAAAAACACTTCCTTAGTTTACTTGGTTTTGTCTGCGGGTCGATCAATCTCCAGATTTTTACTGAAATCTCCAGATTTTTTTGCATCAGTCTCCAGATTTTCGGTGTTTTGAGGTTGAGAGGTCTGCTCTAGATAGAGTTATGTTCAGGTGGCGTCGTTTGAAAACGAAGGACAAAATAAACATCAACTGAAGCAAGAATTGTTTGAAGAGTACAACCGACTGCTGACTGATGACATTTACGAAGAGAGCTCAAAGAAAATCAGCCAGCTGTTGTAAATGTAAGTGGAAAAATTCTCGAGAGGTGAATCATAATTGCTCTTCACTACTCGTATCAAGAAGTACCAGGTAGAAAGACCCGTAGAATCGTACCTTAACTAGCGGCTAAATACAGGAATCGGACCCCAGTTATTTACATGTACTTGTACTGATACTACAATGAGTCCGCCATATTGAAACACCACCGTCCTGTCGGGCGTCCTGTCGACTAATTTCGGAAACCTTCGTCGAGTGTCGAAATAACTTCGAAGACAGCGTGGCTACTAAGCCGTCACCTTTCAAAACACAATATATTATTATCCTCAGCCATAGCAAATTATATTGACCTCGTGTTTACAACGTGTATCTCATAACTGCTTTATTGAAGCCCATCGATTGACGGGAAAACGTTATGATGTCCAGTCTTGAACACTATTCTAAAGACTCTCCGCAGTTGAAGTGGTCTTAATGCCTTCTTTCCCGCATGAAGCTCTGGTTTTTCGCTGTGTACGGGTTGTTTTGACGTTGTTGACAGCAATTCATGTCGGCGAAATACGGGCAAAAAATTTGCTTTACGGCTCACGTCTTGGAACGTTTCCAAAGCCAGATTTTAGGACCAATTTCACGTTGAAATCAAATCAAGGTTCGCTTTCTTTCAAGGAAATCCCTCATGGGCTTAATGTGGATCCATTTTACGTTCGAGTTTACGTAAAACCCCTAGAGGGACCGAACCGCGATTTTTGTTTTGGTGCAGTAGGTTCAAGCCAGTCGTGGCCTTCTCGAAGTTCTTATGGTGGCGTTATTTTTGCTTACAACTCTACGGTTGTTCGTGTGTGGGCACCTACAGATCCAAATGGTCACATAGTATTTGTCGAAGATGGATGGGGTGGCGAAGTTTACGCCCAAGAAGCGGACGAGGCCGAAGTTGTTGTGGAGGTATGGAAGGACGGCCCGGCGCCAACGTTTCAAATCGAGAACGTTATCGACACCAGGATATCGAGCCCACTATATCAAAAGATTGATCACGAATTGAGACAATTACCCGAGAGGGTTGTGGTAAGACTTTCTCCTGATGAAACGAAAAATGAAAAAAGTCCAAACTCAGGATTTTGGTTTCCTGCGATTGCAGCTTCTCAGAATCCCAACCCGATAAGTAACTTTGGAGGGGTGATATTTGCGTATAATGAGAGGTATGTGCGCTTATGGCCCCCAAATGGATCGAACAGTAATACTGGTTGTATTTTCATTGGTCAAGAGTGGGGTGGTGGGACCAACACTCAGAGAACTACAAAATGTAGAGTAGAGATATTACTCTGGGTCAACCAGTTACCAGTACCAACGTACCAAACTGACTGGCAAGGCTTCTCGGGACAGAGAGGCCAAAGGTCATTCAAAGAAATCCAGCATGGTGATAACAGGTTGCCAGCACTTGTACTTGTTCAACTCAGAGCAATGAATGGAAGAAATATTGGTTATGTCTTTGAAGCACAAGGTGCTGCTCATTCGGACGACGATAGGGCAAATGAATACGGGGGTGTTGTGTTTGCATATGATGAAAACAGAGTGCGTATATGGGCCCCTAGCAAGAACGACAGATCCAAGAAGGGATATCCCCTTCTTGTAAAAAGTGGCTGGGGCAATGATTTTAACTTACAGGAAGGAAGGGACTATGTTCAAGTCAGAGTTCTTGTTTACTCCAGCAAGTGTAATATCTCCTCACAAGTTCTTTATGAGGGAAGCAACTGTGTCAGTACATTATATAACTCATACACAGTGATTAAATCTGGGTGGTCAGAGTGTTCCAGTATATGTGAGAATGGGACAATGAGCATGTCGTTGACAGGTGATTAAATGTGTTAATTTTACTGAAACAATTGCACTTGATCATTGATGTGATAAAGGAACAGTCATTAAAATTGAGTGAAAACAGAACTAGACCATTTTACAGTTGTAGCTAAGTCCGACCTGGCATAAGAATGGAAACAAGGCTGCCAGTGACCCTGCTTTGATACAAACCTTTGTGCTTTTCTATTGTTAATGTTAGACTAATTAGAATTACAACAAAACAATTTACATGATAAAAGCAGTGAGGTCTGTATCAATACAAAGTCACTGGCAACCTCACTGTGAGCCATTCATAGGCAAGGTCACTGAGCAAACAACTGTAAAATGGCCAGCAGTACTCATTTATATAGACCCAGGTTACAGGAACATTTTATGTTTTCAGATAAAATTATAAAGCATGTATATATACTGTCTTATATACGTACTGTACCTCCACAAATGAAGGAAAACTTGCAGTACGAAAGATCTGAAATTGTAGTATCAAATGAAACATCTTGAAAATTTCCAATTTTCTTAAGATGCTTAATGCAACTAATAATTCAGAGTAAAGAGCTTTCAAAGATCTTCAATTAGGTAATTATCTCTTACATAACTGATCTGGAAGTAATAATTTTTGTTAGTATTGTCAAAATGACTTTTCAATCCTCCACAATTTTTCAAAGGTTTGGAATCCTTTATTATTTTTGTGGTTTCTTATTGTCAAACATTGCTTTTTTTCTCAATTTTTTAAAACTTCATTTTAGAGTACCAATTGGTTTTCTTGCTTTTTTATTTTGAGATTTTGAAAAAAATTTGGAGAGATTTTTTAATTTCATTAATTTTTGTCTGTTAACTTTGTTGTCCCAGCATCATAGAGACTTCAAACATGTATGTACATTAGAAAGGATATGGCTCCAAGATCAGGCTCAAATTACATGTTCTGGTGCTCAAAACTAGCAACTACAGTACTTTAATTAATTATTTAATTAATTAATTAATTAATTAATTAGCTGTAATTTAACTATATACATGTAACTGCGCATGAAAGAAATATTGTTGTGATTCCACTTATAAATGTATATTTTTTGCTCTTTTTTGTGGCATAGGTTGTAATGTAGCTTCAAGAAAGACTGTTCTTTCATGTGATTTTACGGATGGCTCTAATCTTTGTGGCTGGACCAACAAGCCTACAGGTAGCGCGCTGTGGGTAACAACCAATTCATCTACTCCTGAGGAAAATACAGGACCATTGTGGGGCCATCCCAAGGGATCTTACTATGCATACACTAACACAACTTCTGCTAGACCAAATGAGGAAGGTACAGATTAGCGATAGGTCATTTTTATTAATCAGATAATGAGTACCCGATGATAACTGATTGGTTAATTTGCGGGCCATATTCTACAGTATGCCATCCACTTGACTTCATGGTGCACTTTCCTACTTGAATTAAGTTTTGCCAAGAGTACATGTAAGTAATCTCACTAAAGTCATTTTCTTGTGTTTTCCTTTAAGTTGATTGGCACCTCTTTTTCAGTTCAAATTATTTATTTTCCTATTTCTTCAAACCCAGACTACAATGCATGAATAATCAGACTAGAAAAAATACAGGTGACGTCATACTTTAAATCTAGAGCACAACTATCAAAGGTGTAAATAATAACAGTACTATAATTGTTTGTTCAGTGACCTGTCTTTGCTATAAATTGCAACGGTGATGCTGATGATAAAAATGTGAAAGAGGGTTGTATCAAAAGAAGGTGTTCAGGAAGAGATGCTGTATGAAAGAAAATAATGTAATTTTTGTCCATTCCCATGAAGTGCCAGGATCTATCTTATTTTTCGTCCATAACCTGGACTTCAAATATACATTTCTTTCATTTGTCAGTCGTTTCACAGGAATGAGTGAGCCCAACAAATTGACCTGCTTCCAACTGAGTGGCTTCATAGCTCAGCTTTTAGAGAATTTCATCAGCATCGTAGATGTCATGGGTTCCAATCCAGTTGAAGCCGCCTGAATCTTTCAGGTGTCTATAAGCGTTAAGCGACAATTTCTTGAACTGTCCAGATACACCTTTAAGTGCGGGGATCACTCAATCTATCTTTTGTCAAGAGACACTGAATTTCTCTTACTATGCATACAATAGTCAAGAGCAACTTTAGGTTCTGGGTTCTCTCCAAACTTTCAAGAGACAGTATAACTGCACGACTGTATGCTCATTTACATGTAAATGTACAAACCCAAACACATGTAATATTACAATACTGAAAGAGCCTTTTGCAAGCATGCAACAGGTTAGTTTTTTTTAATTCTCTCTTGCGCACTTACAGTGGATTTCACAAAACGTTTGACAGGCGATTTGCAAAGTTTGTTGTAAATTTCAAAAGTTCGCTTCAAACTTGGGAATTTCATTTTCTAACTGTCAATCAAATGGAAAACTTCGAAACGAAGTTGGGAGTTTTGTGCCGAACTTCATGGGAATGAACACTGAACACTGCTGTAAATTCTGGAATTGGTAGTTTTACAACAATCCACGTAAATATTCACATCATTCAGCATTCACTGACTGAGTGATATTTCTTCATTAATTTGTTGTCTTCGATATTCCCTCAACAATTTTGGCAATGGTTTGTTTGGGAAGTCTCAGTTCTTGTCCTATTTGAGATAAACTTTTCCATTCTACCCAGCTTTTCAATAATTTTCTGCTGAACAAAACTTGGAATTGCCTTTCCTTGCATGGTGAAGCCACTCATTTCAAAACAACAATCAAGAGCAATCATTATGGTGAAATTACTGCACCATCACTTTCTCACAAAGTTCAGCGTGAAATTCCCAAGTTCATTTCAAAGTTTGTCTTTTGATTGACAGTTAGGTAAAGAAATTCCCAAGTTCAAAGCGAATTTTGTCGAACTTCGCAAACCGCCTGTCAAACGTTTTGTGAAATTCACTGTAATAAGGTAGATTTGCTACCTGTATACAGTTAATAATAATTATTTTATTGTAACGGTATGTTTTAGAGCAGTTGAAAGTTACTGGTAAGTTTTGACATTATTTTATGTAGCAATCAATATAAGTTTAGTGTTTCGATATTATTTTAGGTAGCAAACAGTGTAAGTTGCATTACTTCAACAGATGATATTGTATTTTTTTAAAAACCGTCAATATTGATGTTATATTCCTCCATACTTACAATATCTCTATCAGTAATAATCAAATTTTGCTGTGTACATGTCCTAGAGTGATTTGTGGCAGCATAACCCTTTTTCATCCTTGGTATGTAATGTACTGTACAGCACAATGTTTATGGTCCTGAATTTTGCTTCCATGATCTCTGTGACCAGTTAACAAGGTTCATAGGCAGTTTCACAGTGTCTTTTTTCTCCTTTTAAATTAGTAATATTATGCAGTGCTACATCTATATCTTGTTATTTAATCATTGCAACAAAAGGCCTCAGAAGCGAAATAGTGATATTGAGTGTGCTGTGAACTCTCTTAGAGGGCCATTAGCAAGAGATGTTTATCATCGTGAGAAAAGTTGCACAAGGTGCAAGTCATTGTTGAGTCACTAAGAATGACATACATTATGTGCATACATGGTTTATTTGGTAATTAAAAGCAGGTTACAAAATCATTGGCAAGACAAAAGCCCTGATGTGGACCTGCACTGCCTAAATTAATTAATTAATTAAGACTAGACTATAAAAAAGAATAATGAAGTAATGAATAATACAAGTCATGTAAGCGAAATAAGTCAAACATGAATGTCAATAGCTACTTTAAAATGTCATTTAGAATCCAGATATTTCATAGAAACACTACAAGAGGCTTTTGCAAAACTAAGGGTTTTTAAGAAATGACCTCTTGGGCCATTTAAAACTATCTTTATTTTATTTTAATTTATGTAGAATTCATTTAAAAGTTGAGTAAACTTAGGTTCAAAACACACACATTAATAACACACATGTTAATAGCAGTAAATAAAACTGTTATTACGTGACTTTGTAGAAGCTCATTCATCCGTCTCTGCCACCTGTATATTGTCCTCCAAATTTGATGGTGCGAACATGTGCAACATGCCCTCTAAACACAACAATAATTTGTCAAGAGCTCTATTTCCTAAATATTATTAATTTTGTCTTTTTACTTGTTGGCAATCCAGTCACATTGACCAGTCCAAACATAGGAGGAGCTAAACATTGCACCTTGCGGTTCTTTTGGAATATGTTCGGTGTTGATGTAGGAGAACTTAAAGTGATGGTCAAGAAAAAAAATCCTTTGCATAGCCACCCTGGTGGATGGTCAGATTCAGGTACTGGATGTGTGGAGTGTGTGTTTGTCTTAGACTACTACAGGGTAGGAGTATTAATCTTGTAAGCATTCCAGCCTGTTAGAGCATTAATAACTCACAATCAGGAATAGACTGAGCCACTGCCAATGCATTAATTTTATGCTAAGAATTTGGTGATTTTTGTAAACTCGTTGTACTGAGTTTTTTCATCATCTGCTGTGTCTTGACAAAGTTTGCTCCACACGCAACCAGCAGGGTTAAAGTACTTATCACCGCAACACACTTTTCCAATTTACAGTATGTATTCCCTGAAATTGTCCCAAATACATTGTGTTGTTTTTAGAACCTGTTGATTGAGATTTCTCTATTCTGTTGGCTCAATACCGCATTGAGACAGTTCTTTGTAAATAGCAATGCAAATTAATTTGTGACATCTCCCAGTATCGAACATGTGCCCCTTCATTGCTCGGTAATTGATCAAAGTTATATTGACCACTCTTTCCATCTTTCAAAGCAAATGAAAAAGTAAACTTTCGATCAAAAGGTTCTAAAAACAACATGATGACTATTTTGGACGATTTCAGAGAATAATTAAAGTGGAAAAGTGTAATGAGGTGATTGGCACTTTAAGGAAAAAAGTATCTTGAAAGAGTAAAATATTGATATTATTTATGATTCCAGGAGAACGTCTCTAATTTCTTGATCCTCTCACTCTTCTTAACTGGCATTGATTCCTAGTTTGCCACCAGACAATTATTTTAGGCAAGTTCATTTGCAAAGCTAGTGAGTGTAAAGTCAGAGCAGGCCGAGTTTTTCTCCTGTCTGTTGGGACAAACTCTACAGTATAAAGTTGCAGCAAGACTTCCTCTCTTATTTCTGTTTCCAGGAATTTAGCCTAGGTGACTATAAATTTTATTGTACAAGGATAAATTAAACTTGAACCAGCATTCCGGTAATTGTAAAGAAGATCTCCCCAAAAAACCTGTCGGCCGACTGTCGGCCTCCACCCGTAGTCTAGGCATTGAGGTACTGGTAGGGCTTGAACCCTGGAACAACATGTACAGAGTGCAAATTCAGTCGCCATAACCAGTCAGTCATGCAGCTGCCTCATCGGTCTGAAAATGCTAACCTCTGCATCAATTTCATCATTTCAGGATGGAAAATGATAGAATCTCAAGGAGACATTTCTTGGCGAGCTGCTTTTGTAGACTTGAACTCTTCTAGCATATATCAGGTCCAGTTTGTTCACACATTGCCAGAAAGTAACTGCTTAAAGAATGGTGAACCTTGCACAACTTGCAAGTACCAACAATGTGATGAGGCTAATGTGGCGATCAGTGGTATCCGATTGGATTGCCAGACATTGCCCCAGCAAGTTCCCCTGGAGGTATGCAAAACAAGAGAAGTCCCTATCTCTGGATGTGAGATTTCTGCAGACATGCCTTACGATAAAGGTTGGTTTTCAAGGTCAACTCATTTACCGGTTTTGGTATGAAGTACTGTTACAGCATGTCAGGGTACAGTGTACAAATGTAGCTCTGTACATGTACCTTGACAGGAAGTTTTTCATTATTTTAATATTCAAGTGCCTATCACATTTTTTCTTTTCTTTAGCAAATTGAAGTCTATCCAGCATCATGCAACTTCTGTTCAAACTAGTTAGTAGAATTCATCAATTCTTCCACCTAAAGTGGTATTAAATTTGAATCCAGAATTTCTACACTATCAATTACATGTACCCGTATGGAAAGTGTCCTACAGTTGATGTGACAAAAGATTAAATGAATGTACATTGTCCAACACTACTTACAGCATGAATAAAAATTAATATGCAGCCCTTTGAATTTTTTGCTGGGATTTTCTAGGTCCTGCGTATAGTGTCCAGGAAATGGGCTCAGAGACGTATGTGAAAGCTGTGGGTTCACTACACGACTTAATCGCTATTTACAAGTTTAAGGTGGAGTTTACTGCTAGTTATGTTGTATGGAAGCGCACATTTGCCATATCGAACCAAACAAATGATATCTCATTCAGAGTTGATGAGGGAGATTGGTATAGGTGGCGTCCTCCACACAAGGTTTCCCATGCTTTGTGGACTGAATACTACCTTCAGGTACAGTTGAGTTTTTTGTTTGTACATGTAGACACAGTATTTGTCTGAATGAGAGTTCAGTTCTTTCAGAACATCACTACAACATGTAAAGTGTTTCCTTGACACCTTGAGACAAAAAACTGTTAGGAGCAGTAATAAACTTAAAGGAAATTATATGTACATGTCTCTATGCTAACATCAACGTCACTGTTCTAAATAGTTGTGTGGTTGACAATACATACATACATACATACATACATACATACATACATACATACATACATACATACATACATAAACTTTACTTAAGTGTCAAGGTATTTACATGTAGCTAAAAGCTAATTGTGGACACTATAAATAAATAAAATGAATATAATATAAGATTAAATAAAGTATATGTAAAAATGCTAAAAATATATTCTTAAAATATCATTAATATAAAAAAATAACATCAATATATAAAATTATTACAGACAGTAGGACAAGCAGGGAACAAACAAAGACAAGACAAATAGATAGACAAAACAGACAATCAGGTAGACAGACAAACAAAGAGACAATATAGGACAAACATATAAGCAGCAGTAAAATATACATGTAGATACATAATTCAGAAAGTTAAAAAGTCTAGAAATTTAAATTAGACAAATTAAATAGTGGATAGGGGAGCAGTACACCCCCAATACACCAGTCAGCCACACAGCAAAAGCCACTATGCCTACCCACCACTCTAAGATGAGCATGCACACCAGCCACATATGCCGTCCAGCAAACCAAGCACATTGAGAGCACGCACCCCTCTTCTGAATGCCTGAAGACTGGTCCTTACTGCGTAGTTCTTGCTTATCTTGCCCCATATTGCCCCATATGTGTGGGCCTAAATATCTGATACTGTGACAATTAGACTTTTAAAATGAACACTTCATGACATTATTGAGTGTGCTTTTCATATCTTGGAATCCTGCACATAATTTAATTTTTACTGTTTTTACTCTAGTTGCTCACATTGAAAAGAACGAACCACGTACAAAGTGAAGACATGCAGGCAGCATTAAATTACGTGTACAGTGTTGCATGAGTGAAAAATGTATTAACCTAGAATTACAGTGAACAGTCATGTACAATACTAGTGTAACTGGTGTTTTACATTTTTGGTTCAATTTACTTCCTTTTGACGAAAGTTTTTCTATGAAAGCCATACATGTATGCCAACTGGTTTATTTGAACTGCGGGGAGAATCAAGTTACAAGATCTGATCATCGCAGTTATTAATGAATGTTACTGTTTAAGTGACGTTGATTGACAAATGCGATGATCAGCATTCTTAACTTACCCATTGAATCCTAAACCCTCACTGATAAGTAAAATAATTGTCTGGAATTAGACAGGGTAAAGTCTATCAAGGATTTAATGGCTTAACAAGACATTCATTTTTATTTGGACAGTTTATTAGTTTTTGATGACAACTTTATCATTTTTCCATTGTTTCAGAAATTTGAGTTGAGGCCAGGAATACACACAATTTCTCTACGCCAAGAAGAGTATGGTTTCCGTATCTCCAAGCTTGCAGTTGTTCCAACAGAGATATCCTTGTGGACAGACTTAGGGATGCAGAGTCGTCTTATTCCAGATGGCTATTTATCTGCCAACCCTCATTCAAATCCACAGCCAAAATTTGGGCGACTTTATGCAAATGGTAGGACAAAAAGGTTTTTTTTTTTTGTTTCCTCTTGTTTCCTTTTTTAAAATTAATGTCTTTTCTAGTAATGAATACGAACGACATTGTAAAGGATGATGTATAGACATTGTTAATTTAGTAAAAATCAGTTTATTCATGCACTCTACAGTACATGTGGAAAAAATCTTGTCACTTGTTTCACAGACACCCCAATCTCAATGCAGGCAAGAGGTCTGACAGGTGGCATACTGTATATTCTGTCCGCAACCTTGTTCATTTTTTTTGTTTTGATCAAGGATTTATAACTTATTTAGTAAGACATTTCCCACTGTCACACAACACAATAGGTACATACACATACATACATATACTTAAATTTATTTGTGGTCGCAGGGAAACGTTAAGGCAGCCAGAGGCTGATGTGGACCTGACACTTTAAAGCTTAAGACATATACAAATTAGCATTCGAGTATTTCCATAATATTAAAATTCAAATACTGGTATCTACATATGGAATGAAAGAGTTGCATAGGATAAAATGGTGTACCAACAATAAAGACGTTTGCAAAACAATCTAAAAGCAATAGCCCTATAAATGAATTAAATTAAAAGCTATTAATGATAAGTGACGTCGGTCTTCTTATTGATGATTAAACAAGACTTTTTGTCAATAAAAGAGTCCTTTCACGGCAATAAATGAGCCCTACAAATCGACCTGCTCGCGTGCAATTGTGTGGCCTCATCGCTCAGTTGGAAAAAATTGTATTGTCGTCAATATCAGTTGCAAATTCAGACAGTTTTATCAATGTAGAAAGTAAATATACCTCATGTTGAAAACCAAGTACATCGCATGGCTTAGATGTATACACGAAGTATACGTTACTCTTGATGTTAAGTTACATTTTGGTATTTGGGACAATCAATGTATATAAAAATTATACGCTACAGTCTTAAAGCAGCTGTAATGCATACATGAAGTATACATCACAGAGTTAATGAGGGTCTGTAGTAACACAGTATACATCATAGCCCTGATGCAATGGTGATATGTACAAATAGTATACATCAGTCTTAAATGGCAAGATGAAATTTTGCTTGATGTATATTTGATGTATACTAAATATGTACACCACAACAGTGAGGTACAAACGGTGTATACTCTTTGTATACAAAAAGTATACTAACCATGCTTCAATTTTGATAAGGGACAGTCTGTGCTGGCATCGCAGAGGTCATGGGTTTCAATCCCGTTGAAGCTGCCTGGATTTTTAAGATGGTTTTGAGTGTTTTGCTCGAATTGTCCAGTTACATTTCGTTGAAGACTCTTTGTGGAAGTCAAGTTTTCCTAGTAGTTTTGTGTCTCGCTTAAATCTTTCTTCGAGGGGTTGTAGTTTCGGTATAGTTTGGTATAATGTGAGCAGTGTATTCCACAAATTGGAGCCCCTATTTCTGATAGAGTCCTTCCTATAGAGAGGTTAAACCTAGGTACAATGAAGTTAGAGGATTTTCTTACACTATGGCATATTATATTGTTTTTGGAGAATAAGTCACATATTGGTTTTGGGGCTAGGTTGTAATAAACTGAGTACATCAGTGCTGCCAGTTTCTGTTTGTAAAAGTTAGTAATTAAAAGGGTTGCCAGTATGCCTTTTGCAGAATTTCCATACTAGTCAGGTTATCTGGCAAGCTATGAATGATTCTAGCTGCCCTTGTTTGGATCCATGCAAGGTCTTTTAGTAGGGCAGGAGAGCATGTACCCCAAACAGTCATGCACAAGGTGGCGCTAAGGACTATACTACTAAAGTACTATAGATAGCCTCAAGGACTTTCTTAGGCTGTAAGTCTCCTGTCACATTATGGAATGAGTTTGGGGCTATAACCAGGACAACTTAGATTCAGATATAATACCTACAGAAAGCAGCAGCTGGGGTCATTGTCGGTTAGGATGATATTTCTCAGCCAAATTGTCTGGAGAGGACCAGATAGGTTACCAGCCCCACTTTGGTAATTGTCATGACTTCCAAATTCCCACAGTGAGCAGTGAGTTTGTTATTTTGTACACCACTTATTGACATCTGGTAATATGCGATTAAGTGCAGAGCAGACAGCATCGACATAAGGGCCGATGTAGAACAGCGTGGTGTCGTCTTCATGTAGAGCCAACTCGCCCTTGCTAGTTGCGTCAGGGAGATCATTCGTGTAGAAAGAGAAGAATCATTAATCTGGGCCCAGTAAGGAACCCTGTGGAATTCCACGCTTGACCCGGACTCGTGGTACGACGAGTTTGAAGTGAAAAGTCGTAGTGGGAAAACGAGTTGGACCGCCGGCCGTAAATTGGATTTAATTTACTTTGCTGGCTTTAAATGCGCTTTAGAAGGTTGATACATAAAAATAAGAATTGTTTTTACTTCCTACCGAATCAAGAATTTTTTCACTTTCAAAGATCCTGTTCCAGACACTTTAAAATCAATTGTTGTACAAAATGTAGATCAATTTACTTGCACGGGATGCAGTTCCCATTACATTGGCAAAACGTCACGCCATTTCTCAAGCAGGATAAAGGAACATCTTTGGGCTGATAAAAGGTCTCACGTCTCCATAAGCATCTGAACAACTCAGCGAATTGCAAAGCCAAATGTACAGTTGATGTTTCAAAATTGTCGATTCAGCTAAAGGTACAAAACACAGGTCACAGGGCACAGGTCACAGGTCATTATTTAACCTATACAGAAAGTATCCTAAACATTCATAAAAGGTAACCTTAGGCCTATTTAGGCCTAATTAGGCCTAAAGAAAAGTTTTTAGGCCTAAGGTTAGCTTTTATGAATGTTTAGGATAATTTCCGTATAGGTAAAACAATGACCTGTGACCTGTGACCTGCGTTTTGTACCTGCCGTTCAGCTAAACGTCTAGGCATTTTCTTAAACTTAAAGAAGCGTTCTACATCAACCGGCCAAAATCAGAACTTAACTCGCAGTTACAACACAACATTAACTTACTTTTTCTGTGATATTACATTTTGAATTGTAGCATAATTGTCACGTAATTAAATCATGATGTATCGATAAGGTCTCTAAACAACACAACCTCACATTAACCTGACGATGGCGTGAGTCATGCCGAAACATGTCTTTTAAAAGTTGTCTCGTGAGTCTTAAATTTATTTTAATACTATTACTACAATCATAGACAAAAGTAGTTGAGACGGTTGTGTAAATAAAGCACACCAAAGCTGTATTTCAACCCCGCTTCTGTTAAAGAAATAGTTTCACCTTCTCTTATAATTATAGCCCCCCTCGCCCCTATTCAATGTTGGAAGGTAACACAACAATTTCCCACCAAAACCATTCAGTTTTGTACAACATTGAATGAGGGGGGAGGAGAGAGAAGCAATGAAGACGTCAAAAGTGCTAACCTTCGCAACGGTTTTAATTGTCTATGATTGTAGCTATCACGAAGCCATGGAGATGTGATAATATTATTTATGTTTTAAATTATTTCAGATGCTTGGTGTTCATCAGACCACAACCAAAAATATGTCTTCTTTCAAGTTCGTCTACCTCAGCTGGCCCTGGTCTCAAGGGTATCGGTACAAGGAGGGAAAGACATCCTGCAGAAGAGGAATGATTACTGGATTACATCGTAATTATTGTCATTTGTTATCACAACAGTACTGTACTGTGGAAGTCATCTAAATGTGAATAAGACGTCGTAATACCTGGAGTTTAACTGTACAGCAAGAGATTAACTAACAGCACCACTTTCTTACAACAGTAGAGTCAACTTAGAATATAGCTGTTCAGTGTTAAATTAATTTTATCACTGAAAGTCAGCACAGCATTGAACAGATTTGGGGGTGTTCATCCCAACTTAAAGTGACTTTTCCATTTCTGTTGCAGTGGCTGGTGAAAATATGTTCAGAGAATCTTGAAATCAATACTTGTTGTTGTTGTCTTCCTTGCAGCTTCAGACTGAAAATTTCTCTTGATGGTGTGAACTACACTTGGTACAGAGATTCAGGTGGACGCCGTTTATTCCAAGGCAATAAAAGTACGAAATGCAAAGTATTTTACGTTTCTTTGGATGATACTGGGGAGTTTAAGAAACCACGACCGTCGACGGCAACAGCGACGAAAACGTCACTTCAGACTATTAGTTTGAGCTGTGTTTCACGATATTTCCATGTTGTTTATGTTGTACAATATGGGCAAAGTACGCTATAACTAGATTGGTACGTACGGATTTGAAGTGAAGAGAGGGAAGGAAAGGTTCACTGTTGTTTGTCCACGTCGCCATCAAGACCTGAAAATTGGTCATTTTACGTTGTTGTTTTGACGAGTACGGAAGAGAAATGTACAAACATGTGTGCCGCACGTGCAGCACGATCATTTTGTCCTTTTTTAACCGATAATATTGCTACTTTTTGGCGTTATTGTTGCCGTAGCCTTCGTCGTTTCTTAAACCCCCTATTCTCTCTCGTTAGGGGACAGTAATTCAACGCCAAAAATGGGGTTATTTCAGAGCGTAACCAAAATCATTACACAAAGAAAAAACAAGCGTTGTCTATAACTTTGTCACAAGATGATTGGTTTATTTCCCAAAATGAGTGTTCCTGATTGGCTATTACATTGCGTGACAAATTGACGCGAACATGACGCGTACAAAGTTGTCTAGACTCTTATCGACAACGGCAAATTAGCCAATCAGATTGCGAGATTACAAGCAATTGTGGTAAAAATGTAGTTCTCCCCTTTTGTTCATTGTTGATACTGTATAATTATCTACAGATTTATTCTTTTAACACTTTGCAAAAGGATCATTGTTGCTTACAGGCTTTCTACAGAAAAGCAACTTTGGGCGGCATGAGTAATAAATGTATATTGTATGTACATGTAATTTCAGTTACATTAATTATTCGTCTTATTTATTCCTTTGTTTCTCTCTAATCTTTAACCCCCCACCCCACCCCCTCCCTTAGTTTTTGTCTTATATGTACATCATATTTTTGAAATTATTCAATTCTTTAAGACTATTGATGATATCATGTACTGTTTAAAAAACGAGCAGCAGTGTTTTATCGGAGCTACGCCTCGTGTTTTTAAACCGGATAAAACATGTGCTGCGAAATTTTTAAACGGCTTCAAAACATTCCACAAACGGATGTCCCTCGGGAATCCGAACAAAGGTTAACAATGTGCGGGAAACATTAGAAGAATTCAAATGAGGTGTGTTTGTTGGTTGTTTGTTATTCACTTGTTTGAGCAGTGTAGACTTGAATACTCAAAACAACTTTTATTCCATAGAGATGCGAACCAAATATTCATTTCGTTTACAAAGATCTAGTTTGACTAGCAAAAAAAACAAAACGAACGTAAATAAAACGATGCGAAATGAAAATACCACAGCGACAACATACTTACAAGAACAAGATTTGCAGGTTCGAAAGGAAAACGTGAAAGGAATTGGCCATGTAAAAACAAAACATCTAAACTGGAACTTTGACCTGTCGAGTTAAGAGCGAGCACATTGTCCATACCATAATATTACAACAGCATAGAAATGACGTAGATTCTCTACCAGTACCGCGCGGACAGAATACGGGAAAACGAAACGAGAACGCGTAGAACGTTTTGTAACCTACATTCCGTCCCCTAAAATCGGTCGCAATAACAAAGATTTTATAGGAAGCTTGACACAAACCAAACGTTCTTCGAAAGAATACAAAGTTCGGATCATAGTTCAGTTCAGTAATGCTTCATGTCCTGCGACATATCCACTGACTCCAGAAGAACAATCTCATCGACAGGGCGATCATACAGCGAGGTTCTGGTCTTCACAGTTACACTTCTCACGTGCTCATCCATGCTGTTCTTGCGCACACTGGTGATCCGACCAAGAGGCCAAGAAGATCTTGGTACCCTATCGTCGACCACAAGTACTATGTCGTCAACGGCAAAGTTCCTTGATGAATAAGCCCATTTCTGCCTCTCTTGCAACTGCGGCAAGTACTCTCTAATCCATCTCCGCCAAAATACGTCGGCCAAATATTGGACTTGGCGCCATCTTCTTCGGGAGTAGCCATCCTCTTTCCTGAACACGCCTGGAGGAAGTTTTGGTCCTGACCGTAGCAACAGTAAATGACTCGGCGTAAGAGCTTCAGAATCCGACGGGTCATCAGACGACTTCGTTATGTGACGCCAATTACAGTGTAACAACAGACTCTACTTCACACATGAGGGTAGCCAATCCTTCATCATCCAGTGGCTGTTCCTTCATAAGTGCAACGAGAATCTTTCTGACCGTTCTAATGCATCGCTCCCACACGCCACCGAAATGGGACCCCGACGGTCACTTGATATTCCTTTGCAAGAGGAACTCGTGGATCTGACTCTCATTCCACTCAGAAATAGCTTCTCGGAGCTCCTTGTTTCCGCCAACGAAATTTGAACCGTTGTCGGACCTCATTACTTCGGGGATACCTCGTCTTGCAAAATAACGGCGCATGGAGTTAACAAACGAATCAGTATCCATACTCTGGGCGACTTCCAAATGTATGGCTCTAGTTGCCAGACACGTGAACAAGACTCCATAACGTTTAACTTGACTTCTGGCCCTCTCGACCCAAAACGGACCAAAACAATCGACGCCCACAAAACTGAACAGGGGTTTGCTCGGTGTGACTCTGTCAGCAGGAAGGTCGGCCATCTTCTAAGCTCCAAACGGGGCCTGTCTTCGCCTACACCTAAAACAATGATTGACTACTCTTCTCACTGCGACTCTTCCTTTGATAATCCAGTAACTCTTTCTGATCAAAGAGAGCACATATGGAAAGCAGATGGTAACGCCTGACGATCAGATCTACAACATGATGTTTCTTTGGCAGTATTACAGGGTGTCTTCGCTCTTGTTCAATTGGTGCGTGCCTCAATCTTCCTCCAACACACAACAGGCATCGCGCAACTCTGGATCCAACTTGGCGATTGAGCTTCAGTTCTTGACAGAACGTGTGCAGCTGGCTCGGACTGATTTCTTCTGATTCTTTATCCAGCAGACAAACCAACTCTTCACTAAAGCTTTGCTTTTGTACATACTTCAAGAGCTCTATCTCAGCAGAGTGCATTTCTTCTACACTGATGGGACTGGGTCTCCCAGAGATGGGTGTTTTAGCTCCGCCTTCCTTTCGTCGGCGACACTCACGCAGAAGATTAGATCGGTAACGTAATGTCCACGCCATCAACTTCTTAAGCCTATACCATGAGGAGCAGGACTGAATAATTCGGTTTAAGAAGTCAGCTTCAACTGTAGATGCTACTGAGAAAGCTTTACTTTCCTTCTTTACCTCGGGATCATCTTCCTTTATTTCCACAGGAATGTCGGGTTGCCCAGGCCAGCTGTCCTCTGCTTCCTAGAGAAAGGAAGGGCCATTGGTCCAGTGGTTTTTGTAGATAAGCTCTTCAGCGGAAAGTCCCCTAGACGCATCGTCAGCAGGGTTAGAACCTGTGTCAACATAGTACCACTGGTCTGGGCGCGATCCTTCATGGATTGTTGTAATTCTGTTCGCAACGAACGTTTGGAATCTCTTGTCCTTGTTTACAATATAGCTCAACACACATGTGCTGTCTGTCCAGAAGAACTCTTCATCCACTGCAACATCCAACTCAAGCTGCATCATCCTGCTCAATCTAGTGGCAACCACAGCGGCCGACAGCTCCAGACGAGAAATAGTAACTGACTTCTGGGGTGTTTGCCTTGACTTCCCTATCAAAAAGGCACAATGGACATCTTTAGCTTCATTGACGACTCGAAGGTATGAAACAGCATCATATCCTTCCCCTGATGCATCTGAGAAATTGTGAAGTTGGCTCGACACTATGCGGTCAAAGTTCTTGGGTTTTAAACAACGTTCAACGGCGAACTGTTCAATTTTGGGAAGTTCCTTCAACCAATCTTGCCAACGCACTAAATCTTCATGTGGAATTCTGTCATCCCAGTCCAATCCTTTCCGGCACAGATCACGCAGAATTGCTTTCGCAGGCAGAATCAAAGGGGCAATGAACCCTAGATAGTCATAAATTGAGCTTACGACAGAGAGAATACCCCTCCTAGTTAGGGGTCGGTCCTTCACAACAATCTTGAAACGGAATCGATCTGACTGGACATCCCACTGAATGCCGAGGGCACGCTCAATGGGCAAGTTCTCACGATCAGGCTCTTTGACGGATCCGGCTCTCTCAGACACGGGGACTGACTGGATGACATCATAGGCATTCGAAATCCATTTCGTTAAGCGGAAACTTCCTTCATTGGCTAGCAACTGACGTAGCTGATTGACCAGCCGACTTGCTTGTTGGTCATCTTCTACAGACTTCAAGCAATCGTCAACATAGAAATTTCGTTTCACTGTTTGAATGGTTTCTCGTCGAAATATTCTGCATTCTCCTCAGCTATGGGATGACACACCTCCGAAAAGGTGAACTAGTATCTGAAGTTCTTCTGGTTCTTTATCCATGTCACCACCCGGCCACCACAGGAAGCGGAGATACTTGCTGTCCTCGGTTGGTACTCGTACTTGATAAAACATCTTCGCGTTGTCAGCCATGATGGCTATCGACTGCTCCCTAAATCTTGTCAGAGCTCCGGTGAGTGAGTTGGTTAAATCAGGCCTTGCAATATCTGTTGATCGAGCGAGACATTCTGAAACTTTGCGGCACAGTCAAAGACCACCCTGACTTTATCGGGTTTTTGTGGATGAGTGACCGGATGATGAGGTATATACCATGCGGACGAACCCTCGCACTGATTTTCAGGAACCCTCCGTGCATGACCTTGGTCAAACAAGTCATCCATAAATATAGAATACTTCTGGTGTAGCTCCGGATCCTTCACCAGCCTCTTCTTCAGCAACCCAAGGCGACATTCAGCGACTATCCTGTTGTTAAGTAGATCAGGAGGGAAGACCTTCCAAGGAAGTGCAATTTCATAGCGACCATCGCTAAGCTCAGCAGATTCCTCCGTTATGGCAAGGGCTCTCTTATCATCTTGCGACATTCCTTTCTCGATGCTGAACTGCGAATCGTTAAATTCCATTTCACAGAAACATGAGAACTGCTGGTCCAAGACAGCTTGAGACTGAATACGGTTTGTAGTACGGCTTGACTTACTTGGCCTACCAAGTGGGCCATTGATGGTCCATCCTAGCAGTGTTCGCACAGCATATGGGCCACCATCTTCACTTCTCCACATTTCTTGAGGCTCAAGAGCTTTGGGCATATCACTGCCTATGAGCAATTCGATGTCGGCATCAATACAAGGTAAGTTGATATCTTTCAGGTAGAACCACCTTTCCGCATCACTTTGAACTGCGATGTCCTCAACTGTGACTGGGAGCTTGACTCGTGAGAAAACATCAGACAGTTCAAGAACGTTACGTCCTTGCAGATCAGAAACTTCCAAATTGACCACCAGACTGTCACTCTTAACATTATCTCTATCCATGGTAGTTAAAGACAGCGTCGCTTTTCTACCTGTTGCACCCAGACATTCTATCAACTTGTCAACATTCTATCAACTTGTGCAAAATGTAGTGTTCGACCCTGGATCTAAAAATGCATAAGTTTGAACTATTTTCTTCCTTCCCTTAGCTCTGACATTAACTGGAACTACGGCAAGTCCTGTAGCTGATGCTCCGGCCCCAGTCGCACTACAAATTCCTTCCCACGCATCCACTTCGGTGAAACAACTTCGTGCTTGATCATTTTGCTTCTCATTCTCCGTGTTGCTTGACTGGGTCTCAGATGGTGATGCAGGTTCTGTTTTGACTGGTTTGTCGTTCTTCGGATGTAAGAATGTAGAATGTTTTTGATGACCTATCTTACGTCCGGCAATCTGGCAGTAGCTCTGTTTGGGACAAGACATTGCCATGTGTCCTGCCATAAGACAAGTATCACACATACCTCTACGACGCACAAAACTAACTCGCTCGTCAACCGACTTTCCTCTAAACACCTGGCAGCGAGACAGCCAATGACTCTCTTTACACAACGGGCACTTGACATTTGACTTGCTTGGCACATGTTCGGTGTCGTCCTTAGGGGGGTCAGTGGAACTTTCCGAGGTAGTTCCTTGTGATGAAATGGTATATGAAATGAATCATATATGAACTGCGGAATATGAAAATCAAGTGAAGCTATGATCTTCGCAGTTATGAACGCAATTTTTACAATTGCGTAGAGAAGCCTGAAAAATCAGGACTTCAACGGGGTTTGAACCCGTGACCAGTTGGTTAGGGCGTCGCACCGGAATCGCGAGGTCACGGGTTCAAACCCCGTTGAAGTCCTGAATTTTTCAGGCTTCTCTACGCAATTATAAAAATTGCGTTCATAACTGCGAAGATCATATCTTCACTTGTAGTTCCTTGTGTCGTGAAAGCAGACCCTTTGAGCTACTTTGGTGATGTTCTGTGTCTTCTTTTGGAACCAGTGCCTGCAGCATTGTTCTTGTCTTCATTCGAATATATGTTCCCGAACACTGCGTGGTTGGCGATTCTAGCCTTTGCTTCGACAAATTCTGCAATATCTCCGATAGTGTCTTCTCTTTTCAGATCCTCGGTGATGTACTTACTTACTTACTTATCCTCTTCTTCCCTGGTGGGAAATAAGGCCGCGACTCGGCAACGCCACTTCTGGCGGTCCTTAGCAAGTTTAATCGCTTCGCCCCAGGTCAAGCCCATCTCTTTAAGTTCCGTCTCGGCTGTCCTACGCCACGTTGTTTTGGGCCGTCCGGGCTTACGCTTACC
>NC_090888.1:53196628-53209128 GCF_036669925.1 Montipora capricornis
CTTTCCACACTCTGGTGAGAGAACTTGGTGTTTCTGACAGAGTAACGAACATAAACGAACATTCGGGCTTTGTTGCTAAGAAGCGTTGAATCATGGGTCAGAATTTAAAATATTATGGGATGCGTTTCGATCGTAGAACTTTGGTCTCCATATGATGGCAGGATCGCAAACGATCGCAGAACTTACTGCGATCTGCGATCCGCGATCGTCTACGATCATATGGAAATCAACCTTAAAGCTCGTGCACTTAACGTACGTTTTAACGATGTTTGCATAGGCTGTTTGGCTCACGTTTGCATGGTAATAGAGGTTACTTCCTGGAGGATCAGTAGGAACACCATCATGACCGACATCCCATTGCTTAGGAACACCAACATGGCTGCTGTGACGTCTCGTGAAAAACACTCTTATAATCTTACCTGTATGAATTAGGGAAAGGGTTTGAGGGGAAGAAAAGGATCCCATTTTATCTGATCATTATGTGACTTGAGGAACTTCAACCTGTGTTATTTTAATTTGTACCTTGTTTCAACTAGATGCCTCAAGTGTGATTCAGCATATATTGGAGTTTGCTGCCCCAGCCCGCGGGATTCGAATCTACCCATGGCATTGGAAAAACTGGATTTGCCTACGCATGGAACTGTATGGATTTTATTTAAGCAGTGAAATGTGTGCATCCAGTGGCAACTTCCCAAACACAAGCAAACCCTGTATTGGAGACAAAAATTGTGGACAAAATGCTGGCTGTGTTAAAGAAACACGTAGATTGAGAAAACCAGGTACCAGTCGTAGAGCACTGAAAGGACTGTGTTCGTTTTGTGATGACACCTGCGCCTGTCCAGTAACATTTACAAGCACGGTTAAACATGATAGCAATGGGATAAAAATGGGCGAGACTAAATTTGTTTGTCTCTTAATTCTCTGATTTGCTTCAGCTCTCTTCATATATTTAATTTTGACAGAAATAAAGAGAAGAGTCCCCTTAATGATAATAAACCTGTGATAGCTCAATCCAAGAATTTTTTTTGTATTACATTGTCTCTTTAGTCATAGATGGTTACAGCGATGGTGCACACTACAACACAAGTGGTGAGTCATGTCACTGTTACCATGGTTACCATGGCCCAAGTTGTGAACACTTTGGCTGTTCCTCGAACCCTTGTCGTAATGGTGGCCTTTGTTCAGAGGTCAACAATACCTTCACGTGCACCTGTCAACCTGGCTATCATGGTTACTTCTGTCAAAACGTTTGCAAGTCTGGTCACTTTGGTTACAATTGCGGTGAGAGATGCCAGTGCACAGAACACGGCAGCTGTGACATCACCACTGGTCACTGCAACTGTAGGAGGGGATTTTGGGGAAGGTACTGTGAAAACGTTTGCATCCCTGGATACTTTGGTTACCTCTGCTCCCAGAGATGTCAGTGCAAAAATGGGGCATTTTGTGATCCTGTAACCGGGTTGTGCAGCTGTTCATTGGGGTGGAGAGGAACTGTGTGTGACAGGCCTTGCGCATGGAACACATGGGGTGAAAACTGTGCCCTCAACTGCTCGTGTTCAGAACATGCAAAGTATTGTGATCGATTTACAGGGAAGTGTGTCTGCCAACCTGGATATATTGGCGAGTAAGTTTGTAATAGAAATGCAACAACAGAGATAAATTTTAATGAAAATTTACATGTAGAGGACATGTTGGCCTATACTGAGGGTTTCACAGGGCAAATGAACTTGCCGAGGAACTGCTGTCTGTGTAAAATTGTATTGTTAGTGCCTCCCAAAAAACGTGAGAGGTTGAAGATGCCAACTGAGCATAGCAGTGTCCTCACATCGAAATTTTGCTTGGTGACCTATCTTCGTTTTTTGCATGCACGTACCATTCACGATGGCACTTCAAATAAAAAAACGCCCTTTTTATGTATCTTAAATTCAACTAGATAACTTTTTGTCATACTCTCTGACAAGTTAATTAACTTAGGGAGATTTCCAGCAAAGAAACAAAAACGGTAGGTCACCGAGTTAGTTTTTGAAATAATTTTCAAAAACTGAAATTGAATGGGCCTTTTTGTGGACCTGGTATGTTGCCATGGTAACTGATATGACGCCATAAGTGCCCTTAGAGTATAGGCCACTTGCCCCCCCCCCCCCCCCCCAAATCTTGCATAAGCGTTGTTTTTGTTTTCTCTTGGGATCATTGTAAGTTCCAAGAGAAACTGGAAACAATGCTTATGCAAAATTTGGGGAGACAAACAAGGAGTATTATGGTATTTTCTGAAATGGCTATTACCCAACAATAGAGTTGCAAAGACATTTATAGTTTGCCTACACTATGAAATATCCTTCTTTGGTATCTTTCATCGTTTCACAAACACCGTAGCAAGAAAAAACCCTTTCGAGCCTCCATAATGAGTTGGCCAAGTAGTTCAAACATCAAGCAATAGAGGTGCTGCTGTTCTCTCCCAGTTTTATTCTCAAGAGTAATAGAATCACTGGTTCAGAAACCTCTCTTATGTTTTTTTGGGTAGGCTATTTTAATTTGATGAAAGCATTCTTTAGTTGCATAATTTTCTGATCGCCCAAGTCCTGATTCTATAGTTTCTTCAAGGAAATAAGCTTTGAATTTATTTATTTATTTTTTTATTTTTTTATTTATTTATTTATTTATTTATTTATTTATTTAAACATATTTGAGGCCGAAGTTGGCCCTAAGAGTTACAACGCTCATCTGGTAGAGGGCTCACTTCGATAAATACGTTAATTACAAACATGATTTAATCATATAGGGTAGACAGACTAGAGACGAACATAATGGCAAAACAAACTAACAAAGCCAAGAGGAAGACAATGTGGCATTAAGCATTCCTTTGAAATCTTTTAGTTTCACTTAAAATGACTGAACGTAAAACAATAAATAATTGTTTTGCTAAGGCAATAGAAAACGAGAACCTTACAGAGATCTCCAATGCGGAAACAATGCCGGTGAACTGTTTGGAAATACAATGTACCTGCTGCTTGTAATGTTGACTGAAGGAATGATGACAACCGGGAATGAGTTATATAAAGGATGCCCAGCCCTGTCAATGAAGAGAAGAACGTGCGAGGACCCTCAGAGATGGACATGAGCCATGCTTGCAGTGATTGGGCAAAGAGAGGCCTTAACCGCAGCCCATATAAACAAAACAACCTTGTCGGAAAGCGTCAGGTTTGGACACATAAAAGTCCTGAACTTTTAATGTGAACGCGAAGGCTGGAGAGACATACTTATGCATTGACTTTGCAATAGCTTAATAGTTACATGAATGCAAGGATCAAAACTGGAGGTGAGAGTTAACTCCCCAACCAAAAGAAAGCAAAAGAAACCCAAACAACAGGTGACCCAAAGCATGATATGATCTGGGTCTTGCATCGGCCTTCCTAAATGCAATATCTTAGTTCAACCAGGCGGCCAGTTGGATGAGCACTGCAGAAGACAAGACAAGACAAGACTTTATTTCACACTTCCTTAAAACATGATATTGAATTATAAACGTACACTTAGTTCATTCAAAGATATCAAAGACGGAATTGCCCAGCGCCTAAGTGAACCATATAGTTTCCTAGTTAGACACTAGAAGATCCAGGCGTAGATGGTAAACGCCTGAATCCAAGTCAGAATGTCGGTGATCTCCAGCGCACACTTCCTTGCGGTAGCAACAACCAATTTGTCATCCAAAGACGTATGGGGCTCAGTCTCCTGTTCCCATAAGCTTTCCACCAAAAGGTCTAACCAGCTTACTTGGTACCTGTACATAACCCGAACCAACTACAAAAGCCTCTCCGACTGACGACGCAGTACACGAAGTGCAAGTTGATGGCCACGTGGGAGACAAGAACGAAAATGAGTTGGAAATTTTACCGGTCGAAGGCCAGGCAGGAGAAACGAAGGATGATGGTGCGGAAATTTCCACGATTGGTGGCTGAGCAACTGACGAAACCCCAGGGTTTCCCACGGTGGAAAAAGAGGGAACAGCGACGTTACCTGATGTTGATAACAAACTAGAAGCGATAGATTGAAGCCGTGATTGGCACATGTGCCTCATCAAACGAAAGAAATGTGGAAGAGCTCTTTGTCGAATTCGACCCTCCGTTCGCTTGAAATGCCGCTGAAATTTGCTGGAGCGATTGGCCCAAAGCTTGGGAAAACGCCTTAGAAAGTGTCTCACTTGAGATGGTAAACATTGGCTGAAAAACTGAGGCGGTTGTCGCAACTGAAGAATTGATTGCTTTGCCTGACAATCCATGTCTTGCATATCCAAAGACGCTGCAGTGCTTTTGTGAGTAGCCCGAGGTGTGCTAGAACGTGAAAGAAGCGTAGAATCGAAAGGGTCGCCGAAGAAAGAGGAAAAACAAGAGAACGCCAAAACAAACTCGCTACGAACCACGCTGGAGGAGAGAACTCCTCACGCTGCCATAAACGCCACGAGTACGATGCAAGGAACTACTGCGCGTGCGCTTACAAACTGACCATTAGCAACACGGGCGCTCTTAGTTGTTAACTACGAAACAACTCCAGTTACCTGGCTTTCCAACCAGTAACCACTGACACACGTTAGTTTAGGGAAAGACTGTTGAGGACAGAAGAAAACAGGACAGATAAACAGTTTTGTTTATTTAATCTTTATTGATATATCGTCCGCGGATTTGCCATGTCGACGGTGAAAATCACCAGTGGATGACTGAGCAGTTGGACCATGATTAAGTGACGATGGCAACTGTGTGACTTGTAGATATCCTAAAGAAAACCTCAGAGATCTGAGTCACCGAAGTCAGTTCGGGATCACTGGAGTTCGATAATTATTGCCCACTTTTCGTTTAAGCATGAGCCATAATTCCTCTCATAATGCCTTCGAACTCTTTCTCATAAGATATAATAGTTAGCTTTAGGTTTAATTATGTATCCTTAATTTTTTTCTGTCTGCCATCTGGTACTAGTTCCTCCCGAGTGGTTGGCTACATCAAGCAGAATAAAAACATAAACAAATGCGCACAAGGCATGCCGTTCGACAATGAGTCTTTAAAGTGCTACTATGACCGAAAAATCAGTGTTTATTTTTCTTTGGATTTCAAAACTAAACAGTAAGTGACCCAAGTAAGTGACCCAAGTTTTAAGCCTTGATTCGAAAAAGGTACCTGTCTATTTTAACTGGAATTTTCTTATTAAATGGTCCGCCATTACTAACTTATAAGATCTTGAGAAAGCTGAATCGAGGAGAAAATGACGTCAAAGATTCAATAGTGTAAAAATGCAAAGCGTGTGTACGCGACTGAATTAATATGCAGCACGGGAGTTTCGGGCTTTCAGACTTTTAAACTCGTGTTTCGCATGTGTAAATTATAATAAGTTGCGTTTACACGCTGAAATTTCAGGCTAGTGAGTAAATGATGCCGCTTTTCCCTAGATTCAACCCTCTGAGGTCCAATCGGTCAGTTTAGAACGTGAGTAATGGCGGACCGTGAAATCCAAAACTTACACTCAAAATCAAAAACCTTTGGATAAAAATCAAAGCTCAAAATTTTGCCAGTCATGTGTTAAGCAATCACACTTTCAAAATCTGAAGGAAAAAAGGTGGTGATTTTTTTATCATAGTGGCCCTTTAAGAGGCTGATTGCATGCCTAGTGTGTAGTTTTGTATGTGCATTGTGTGGATTGAGTAGTTTTCCTTGATTGTCGGTGTGATTTTTTTTACAGCAACTGTGAACAGCTTTGTCCTTCAGGAACGTATGGATACAATTGCAGCCAAAGCTGTCAATGCAAAAACAATGCAACTTGTTCCAGACACGATGGCACATGTAACTGTACCCGGCGAGGCTGGACAGGGGTGCTCTGTCATCACCCATGCCCTGGGGGACTCTTCGGGGTGAACTGTGCTGAGGGATGCAATTGTCAGAATGGTGCAGCTTGTAATCGAGAGACAGGTTTGTTTTTGTCACAATGGATCTATCCCATGCCGTTCATTCATTCATTGTTGCTATTTTCATTCTCTGCTAGGGTCTTGCACCTGTACGAGCGGTTGGTATGGCCAGTTTTGTAACAAGTCTTGTCCAGAGAATTTCTGGGGAAGCAATTGTTCCATTCCTTGTACTTGTATTAATGGTGCACGGTGCAACCCTGTGAATGGTGAGTGCAGCTGTCAGGAAGCGGTTGGATGCCGTTGCACTCCAGGCTGGACTGGGTTTGACTGCAGTGTACCATGCAATAACTCCTTTTGGGGACCGAACTGTCATAACAATTGCATGTGTGGAAGGTGCAATCAGGTACATTAAAGAGACCTTATATGGAAAGACACGCTGCTACTATTTTCAACCTCAAATGTTGTTGAACAGCGTTTAAGCGAACTGTCTTTAAGCTTAGAGTTATAGTTCACATTTGTCAGAATAAAACGGCTTAGCATCCGTCCGCGACCATGTTTGGTTTGTTTCTATTGCAAGAATAATCCTGGCTGTGAGCTAAGATTTTTTCTGTTTTCTCCTCAACAGACTACTGGCACCTGCCTCTGTTTACCTGGTTATCAGGGCTCTAACTGTGATCAACAATGTGGTAAAGACAGCTATGGGCAGACCTGTACCTACAAATGCAGCTGTCGTTCTTTTTCATCTGTCAGCTGTGACCCATTTGACGGCAAATGTCACTGCAAGCCGGGTTTTACAGGACCTCACTGTGACGTCCCATGCCCCGCTGGGAAGTGGGGATTTAACTGTTCTCAGTCGTGCTTGTGCCATCATGGGGATTGTGATCCAGAGTTTGGTAACTGCACTTGTGCTAGAGGCTGGCAAGGGTCGTTTTGTGACCAGGCCTGTCCTACCTGTGGCCAGCCTTGTCCTAAATGTTATCACGGAAACGAATCATGCGATCAAGCCTCAGGAAATTGCGTTTGTCCTCCAGGTTACCGAGGAAGTTCTTGCCTGGAAGCTTGCAATGCAAGTTACTATGGCAACGGCTGTCAAAAACAATGCCTTTGTTTGAATGGCGGAACTTGTCATCATGTGACAGGACAGTGCTTGTGTAGGCCAGGATGGACTGGGCTCCAATGTCAAAAAGGTGACAACTGTTTCCTTTACGTTGTAACTTTACATCAAATATGTATATCGTACCACAGGACATGGCATGGTCATAACAGTGCTCGGATCATGAGTCAGTTTTTTTTATTGAAAGGCACATAGGGCACATACTTCAAATTTAAACAAGCGCCATTTCAGTTATTCTTTGGTGTGTAGCTTTGAACAGGGGCTGCGGAGTATGTGTGAAAGTTGGGGAGGGGGTGGGGGCTAGGTTTTTGTATCGATTACGGAAGCGTGAAGGGAGTGACAGAGGTTTAGGAGAAAACAATTTTGGAGGAAAAAAAGTTGGGGCGAGCATAGCCCACTCCCCCCTTAACCAAACAAGAGTAATGGAAATAAAAATAGGTGCCAGGGAAGTTGTTTAGTTTATATCCCTCGTACAGTTATTGCGCTTCTTAATATGCTTAATTTGATTCCCCACCAGAGTGTCCCAAGGGATCCTATGGTCGCAACTGTTTTCAATCTTGCTCTTGTCTTCATGGAACATGTAACGCAACAGACGGCTCGTGCACCTGTGATCCGGGTTACCATGGTTACTTCTGTGATAGGCCTTGTCCGATTGGTTACTATGGACCCCAGTGCGGTAGGAAATGTTCATGTTGGAATGGGGCCCAGTGTGACTACAAGACTGGGCTCTGTAAATGCTTAGCTGGTTGGACTGGAAAAACGTGCGAGAAGTCGTGTAGTGCTTCTGGACGTTTTGGGGTCAATTGTTCTGAAAGGTCAGTATTTTTTAGGTCTAACATCGTCTGTGCGAAAAATAAAAATTTCTCAACGTTGTACCAGCTCCTGCATATAATACAGTTAACTGAATGATGTCGATCTTATCACCGGTTGGATTTAACGTATGTCAGTAATATCACTGACCACGGTGGCTTGTCAAAACTTGACTGCGTGTTCCATGTTGACTTTTCTATGACGGTGGTGATGTTCGGAGAGACAGCAATGGCTATAATTAGAAGCAAAAACGATTCTTTTGAGAAGTGAACTGTTTATTTTTATGCAAATCTGTTCTTTGGTGCCCTTAAACTGATAATACTAAACGTAAACCGATTACGCTGCTGGTGACGTGAATGAATAAGCTGAACATCTTTCGCACATCCCGCCCTCGTATCCTTGCTGGTTCAGGGAGAAAAAATACGAAAGTTGACTACATAAGAAAATACATAGAATGTTTTGGTTACAAAAAATTCTCACCTGGCAAATCGAGGTGGCAAAGTTAATTTTCCATGTGACTGTGACTTGTTTTTAGTCAGTTCAATTTTCCCAACAGGTGCCGTTGTCCTGGGTCATGTGATCCAGTAAATGGAACTTGTTCTTGCCCTCGTGGATTCCAAGGTGTACAGTGCATGGAAGCTTGCTCATTGGAACAGTATGGAGATAACTGCGCACAGCGTTGTCACTGCATGAACAGTGCGTCATGTGATCACGTGGATGGTTCGTGCACTTGCTCACCGGGATGGTCTGGTTTGAACTGCTCGGATAGCTGCCCAGTCGGTTATTATGGGATGCTCTGTGCTTCTAAGTGCCTTTGCAGTGCTAATAACACAGAGATTACTTCGTGTGATTCTGTGGCAGGCGTGTGTTATTGCAGACCTGGATATCAGGGCTTCAAGTAAGAATCCACTTGGAGGTGACCAATCAAATGTTGTTCGCAAATGATATCACCTCAAAGTTTTCAAAGTCACATGTTTGGGCCATTTTCGTATTTACTGTCGTACACAGCAGTGGGAAACTTCAGTAAAACCATTCTTCCCAATAGACCCCAAGGGTGTGGCCGTGTGAATATCATGGGCCAGCGATGTGATTTGTCCCGTTGCTTACCATTTATTCGCCCTCAAGGGCCACGGGTCTTATTGTTAATTATTAACGGTGGATTCTCTGTAAACTGCACCTGTATCAAGAAATGCATGTAATTAGATGCAAGCCCCAATTTTGATATCCAACACGAAGGGCCCCTCTAAGTCTAAGCATTTGTTACCTGTTTGTAGCAATAAGGTAACTGTAAGGGTAAAGGCGCCCGTAAACGCGTTAACAAAGTTGCGGAAGCAAGTGTTCCCCGTTTGTGGTCCCAAGAAACATTTGTTTGTTTCCTCAGCAAATGTTTCCTCGTTTACGCGCCGTGGAAATATTTCGGGGAAACAATGTATCCTCGTTTGCGGGCGCCTTAAGGGTCAGCGTTATTTTTTCGGTGAGGATGACCGCTGCTTCGGCAGTTTCTCTTTGCTTAAGGACCGAAGTGAAGGGGACAATTCGTGACGTTAATTGTGTGTTTGCAGACGCAAGTGATGTTGAAGTTGGGGAGAAGAGCAACGGGGACAAGTTGCGGCGCTTGTTAAAATCGCCATGCATCTAATGACCTGCATTTCTGGACAAATCTGATGAACTAGCTTGATAGAGCGAGTTTCAATTGAGTGTCGTAAAACCAAAAGCAAAGTAATTACTTTGGCCAATCAAAAAGGACGGAGACAATCCATTAAACCAATCAAAATACGAAGTAATAACAAGTAGCCGACACAAAGCGCGGGAAAATGTGGACGCGTGAGCCATGACTGGTTTTGGTTTTTCTTCTGATTGGTTGAAAAAGTGGCGAGAACTTTCAACCCATCACTGAGTGACGTAATGCAAAACCAAAGCAATTCGCTAATTACTTTCGATACTCGATTGAAAATCGCTCTAGGGAAACAAAGCAGTTTACATTTTTATCTTTTGACCTCAACCCATGTGTTATTGTAATTATCAGGTGCGAACAGCAGTGCTCGGAAGGCTACTTTGGCAAAAACTGCAGCCAGCGTTGCAAGTGTCAGAACAGTTACGCTTGTAATTTCACCGATGGATCGTGCACCTGCAAACCGGGCTACTACGGTGAATACTGTCAATACGCATGCCCTGCGAATCGTTATGGTGTCAACTGCAACAGCACGTGCCAGTGTGTTGCTTCTAATACGATATCGTGTGACAGGGCTGCTGGAACGTGTCGATGCGCAAATGGATACACAGGAGTCTTCTGCGAGAGTGTTTGCCCCGAGGGATCTTTCGGTCACGGCTGCCTCAGAAATTGCCCCTGCCAGAACGGTGCTGTGTGCGATCACGTGAACGGCGCGTGCACCTGCACTGCCGGGTTCAAAGGGCAAAACTGCGACCTTGCGTGTCCGGAGGGGTTTTTTGGAGTGAACTGCGCACGAAAGTGCATTTGTCGTAATGGAGCAAACTGTAGTCGCTTCAATAGCGAGTGCTATTGTCCCCCTGGGTATGAAGGTAACCAGTGCGAGTATGAATGCTCTAGTGGAAGGTTCGGCGTTCATTGTAACAACATCTGTGACTGTAACCTTCATAACAACAACGGATGCGACCCCAAAACTGGCACCTGCACTTGTAAACTTGGCTTCACAGGACCCAGATGTGATCAGGTAAATATCACGTTAGTGTGTGTTGAAACAAGAGCTCATGAGCTGGGAGTCTACAACTCCCATTTCTCCAGTTTCTCAGACCGTCTATAATTACTTTGCTTTCTATATTTAGAACAGCTTTCCCGTCAAAAATTGCTCTTTTAGCCAATCAACGCACGATGTCTCCGTTTTCGTCACATACGGTTGAATAAAGCTGCAAAAAAGGACATTGATCTAAAAAGTCTAAGAAAAGGATCACTCAAAGTGTGGTACAAGTTGTTCGTTCCTAGTCAAGAGCTCTTCCTTTTGGTTGCTTTTTTAGGTGATTCTTGTCCAATGTCATGCAAACAACGTCATGAAATGCTCAAAATTGGCCTCGTCGGCGATAGACTCCATTTAATAGTAATAGCATCTTTATTCATTTAACTCAATGAAAGGAAAGGATGCCAGAGGTTATCCCTATCGAGGGTAAGCGCCCGCACCCGGATGTAATTGACTGAGAGTCGATTTTGATGAGGGAGGAAAACCCGAAGAAAAACCCTCGGAGTCAGATTGAGATCGACTGAAACTCAGCCCACTTGTGACCCGATGCCAGGGTTGAATCTGGTTCACAGAGGTGGGAGACGCGGTTGATAACCGCTAAACCACCCTGACTCCCATTATTTTCTTTTAAGTGTCGCTAGTAGCAGTTTTGACATAAAGAGTCAGTATGATCGCGAAGTGGTTGCATTAGAGAGATCGAGTAATCCTATAACTATTCCAGACCGTTATTTTCATTGGTCCCTATGAGCTGTAGCTTCTTTTGTTATCAGGGAGCCCTAGGTGCATTGTTCTGTTGTATTTAACAAATAAGGAAACCTCGCCTGTGATCTGTTCTGTTGTAAAGCACACAGGAAGCGGATCCGCTTCCTAAGTGCTTTACAACAGAACAGATCACAGGCGAGGTTTCTTTATTTGTTTTACAATAAAAAAATTGACGAATTTCCTAAAATTTCATAAAGCACACTGTTTTAACCAATCAGAGCGCGCGTTATATCGAAACTTAATTATAATATCTATTGTTTCCTTCTCCAATCACAGACCGCGTTTGGAAAGCGACAGGGTCTGACCCCAGAGATTCAGCTTTGCGTTTACGTGAATCGGCAAACGGCAGGCTGGTGTTCTTGTTCTAACTTTCCTCTTCTGAATGTCTCTTGGTAACAGAAAAGAAATCAAGTGAAGTCGAATGCGTTTACATGCTTTTTCGCGGAACACAAATTTCATCCTGACGTTTGCCGTTTGTTGTAAGCGCGAAGCTAAAGCTCACTGATAACTCAAGTTTCTATTTTGAGTCAATGCCTTTTAGAGGACACCGTCGTCTTTGCCTCAACCCGGTAACATCACAGAGCTCTAAACTGGAAAATGCGTTTTAGCACTAAACATGCACGTTAGGTTTTGAGATCGAGAACGTCTGTTTAGAACGAAAATTACTTTTCGTTCAGTCAAGATCATATGTGAACAGAATGCGGTTGAACTGTTCAACAGTGGGGTAATTTAAGTTAATTATGAGAGCATGTAATAGATACCTTTGTCGTGGTTCTGTTTCAACAGCCTTGTGAAGACGGTTATTACGGCAAGAACTGCGAGAATCCATGTCCTGTGTGTTCGAGACACGTGATTGGTCCGTGCATGAAGACCCATGGCAACTGCTCATGCTCTCCTGGTTACCAAGGTTACCAATGCTTGGATGGCTGTCCGCTCGAGCGGTACGGCCCGCACTGTGAGATGTTGTGCGAGTGTCCTGTACATGAACTCTGTCACCAGATTTATGGTGTTTGCTTGGATATTTCCCGTGGAAAGTTTTCTTTGATTGTTAACGACACCATAGAGGAACTCGGTGATATGGTGAGACGAAGAAACATTGAACGAGGGCTGGAGAGATTGATGGATCTTTACTTTGACGAAGGTTTCCCATCCGAGAGACAGGTAATGGAAATAAATAGTGACCATTTTACTTCTGGAAGTCGCTGAGAATTTT
>NC_090888.1:53214128-53231628 GCF_036669925.1 Montipora capricornis
CTAACGCTCGAAACGTCAGCTTTCCGAATCGTTCACGGTGGTAATTTCGACCTTTATCAACACGTTTGCTAAAACCAAATTTTCTTGTTTCCCACATTAGAACTGACAGCAACAACAAAGTTTATGACCTAAAACTGAACATGAAGATTACCTCACCGACTTTTAGTTCTTAAAATCATTTCGTTAGAGATGTATTTACTTCGATAATTGGGGAACATAAAATAAGGTATAATCGTATCGTAAAATCACAAGTACGTAGTAGAAGCCTGCTTTTATTCGATCGAAATACCATGAAAATCAAGAGAGATTGAAATATATCCTGCCAAAAAAGCACGCGGTCAGAATATAAAATCAACCTTTGTTGTCATGTTTATGCTTTCTTAGGAGTGATTCGTAATTAGACCGCGAGCGGTCGTCCTTTGTTCCTCATAGCCAAGCGGGGCACGCGAACAGTTAAAATTATACACATTACTGGCAAAAAAGGAGGAGAGATTGGGGCGAGAAAGAAAAAACAAACTGCTACTGCTTCGCTCGGGCTCCGCCCTCGTTCCTCGCGCGCGTCATCGAATTTTACTGTCACGCAAAAGAAAAATAAGAGACTGCTCGCAGTCTATTCGTAATAGACTTAATTAAGAGCAAGTTTTATGCACTCTTAATCCACAGAAAGGCCATTTAATTGGTGTATTTCGGTACGTGTCACTACAACTTTACTTACTATTCACCCGTGTTTTGTATTTTTAACTTCTTTCTCTGTGTTTTTCGTTATTTATCGTATTTTAGGATATGTTAGTATTGATAAATATAATCGGCCTCTTTACAGCTTGTTGCCGTGAGTTTATGCGCCAGATGGGCTCTCCACCCATCAACCATGGAAAGCGAGCTGTTTGTCCATGCAAACTGCTTAGTGAGGCCACATAACGAAAATTTTCGAGCAAAGACTAATGGAATAATGAAGGCTCGATTATTCCTCTTCAACTCCCGAAATTGCTTCTTCTCTTGGGGCATGGAGATTGTTTTCGCACCTGGACCTTTATTGCAAATCGCTCATCATCGGACTTCACGGTAAAGTCGACAGAAGGCCTCGATCGCGGAGTGATCACTGGGCTCTGAGGTTTCAAGTTTCCTGCCTTGCCATAATTTAATTAAGGCATGATCACAAACCAGCCCAAATCGCCTCAAATGGACAAAGAACTCAACGGAGTAAAGCAAAAATAAGATTACCTTATTTATTTTCTTTGCTTTATGTTAAGATTAGCCGATTTTTTCAGTATTTTTGTGTTTCCCAAACAATAAAATCCTTATAAATCGGAGGGATTGTAAACAAAGCACTCGAATTCTGAGTATTGACTGCCTGTGGTAGCACGGGAAAAATCGTGTGATTACTTACATGAGAATTTTGAGATGGGAAGAGCATATCGACACAGTAGTCACCGGGGCAAATAGGATATTAGGATTACTAAGACAGAATTTTTGGTTTTGTGATGGTAATGTAAAAACTACTCTTTGTAAAACTGTGGTTAGGCCCTTGGAAGCTTGAATGTGCATCTCCAGTTTGGGACCCCCATTGCAAATGTGACAAAAAAAGGCTTGAAGGAGTACAAAGAGCAGCTGCACGGTTTTGTAACAGTGATTATGGCTACACTTCAAGTGTTAGCAGTATGTTAGATACTCTCGGTCTCGAGCCTTTAGAAAAGAGAAGAAGGATCTCGCGGCTGTTGATCATGTATAAAATGATCCATGGCTTCATAGACATGAATGTCCAGCAACTACACGCAATAAAGGTAAAAGGGCAAGTCTGCTTAGGATCCAAGTGCCCAACACGCAGGAGCTTATCCACGGTTTCCGTACTATGAAGCGACTAGGAGTATTTCTACTCCCCCCTGGATGGGATGCTAGTCCATCGCAGGGTTACCCCCAGCATTAAATTCGCCAGTACCCATTTATACATCTGGGTGGAAAGAGGCACCGTGAGAGTATAGTGTCTTGCCCAGGAAGACAACACAATGTCCCCTGCCAGGGCTCGAACCCGGACCACTCGATCATGAGTCGAGCACACTAACCATGAGGCCACCGCGCCTCCCACTACAAACTGATGTTTTTAAATACTCATTTTTCCCAAGAACCTCCAGAGACTGGACACAACTCCCGGCTGAAGTAGCTACTACTCAGTCGTTCATGGGGTTCAAGGAGAAAGTTTCTGCTTTGTTGTGAGCCAACCCAGTAAAATACGTTTTCGGTTATGCATGTTGCAGTTATATGTATATTGTTTATATTTTATTCATATACTATGTTATAATTTTGTTGGTGTGATGCCTCATCGGCTTTACTAACTCAATAAAGGTGAAGAATTCGCTTAGCCACGCACAAGTATCACGCCCAAATTGTGCCACCCAAGGCTCCCCACTTGATAGGGTATCTTTGGCCAATCAGAATGCTTGGTTTGTTACCTCTTTTTGCACTATAATGTGATACCAGGAAAATCTATTATTCCAAAGGAAATCGCTATTTCATTATTCCGCCCCACAAAATTTCCGTTATCTCATTCCATTGTTCCTCTATGGCTTGGCGGCTTCGACCTAACGGCTTACCAGCCTGACAGAGTGACAATTTTTTTTAAGCTGATTCAAAATGGACCATCTCCGAGTTGCTGTTTATCTAGGTTTTGAAGTGAGTCTTGGTGCTCAACTATTGTAAGGGAAATGAGTTTGATTTGCATAAGAATACGCAACTCATTTCCGTTGCTGTTAAGCCGCTAGTTGCAACAGGACTCGCTTTGAAACTGAGGCATGCAGCAACTCGGAAGTGGGCTAAAACGCTGCCAGGCTGTTAAGCCGCTAGTTTCAACGGCCGTGTCAACTTCGAAGCCATTGAAAATCAATCAATCAATCAATTTTAATTTAAAGTCACACAAACATTAATTTACAGTGTTGGAAAAAGAAAAATAGAATATACATATGAATATTTACAAATTAAATATTGAAGAAGATACATAGTACTAATGAAATATTACAATTGTGATTAAGAAGTAAAATGTTAGGGGAAAAGAAGAAAGGATAAATGGTAAACAAACAGTTTTAATACAAGGTTGATTGTGAAGAGTTTGGGACACCTAAATAGCTTATGGAACTAATCGAGTAGGTGCCCCAAATGAATCCCTTTTTCCAGCACTTGAATTGGGAAAACCTAATCTACGTATCTCTCTGTACAACCGCCATATGCGCATGCCTTGCGTCGTTCCTTTGTTGGTTGTTGGTTCCAGTTTGTTGGGAATTCCGGCTGAGATCAGATTTTTTCTTTGGGGAGAGGTCTCTAAACGACCGTTATTCCAGTCCACTTGGTCAGAATCATGGTCGTGTGATTTTTTCAGTATTCAGGCGTGCTAGTAGCATAGGATGTTGGGTTCTGAGGCCGGCGAATGATGTGAATCAAGCAATCAATCCGCATCCCTAGCCCCTCAACCTTCACCCTAGTCTCCAACCCAAACCTCTACCCTGCCCCTTACCTCTTACCTCAAGTAAGGTGATTCCCTGGTTTTGCATTGCGCAACCCTGCTGCGCATAATTTCTTGCGCCATTGGTGCGCGCATTAGACCGGGCACATTGATATAAAACGGCGGGTTTCATTGACGCCAAGCTTAATCCGTCAAGGAATGGCTATTTTGTCCTGAACAAGTTCAGTGACACCCATCTTTTATTTCGTATTTTTGCTTAGAATGGTGTCAAGTTCAAGTTCAAGTTTTATTTATATACAGTTTTATTTATATACAGCAAAAAGTTGTTACTAGGCTGTCTTCATGGAGTAGTAAGAAAATCGGCTAAAATGTATGGTCAGTTTTTTGGCAATTTCGTAAAATTTTACGGAAGGACCCCTTACGAGTCCAACAGCCCACACTCAAGTTAAATCTATTTTGGACTTTAAGTACTGACAAAGGCATTCAGATTACTTTTTCGGTTACGTACGTGAATTAACCATAGAACGACACTAGGCTCTGCATTATATCGGGGATTACATTTATAAAATTGACCTAAATTTGTCCAACATTAGCTAACATTGGGCATGCTCGGCTATTGTCAAAGTGGCTTAAATGTGAAGAGTCTACGTTACGGTAGAAACACTTCAATTTCTGGTCAAGGTTATGTTGAATCTGCTCCACTCTTGCATTCTTGTGAGGCGAATACTATTTAAACTTAATTAAAAACAGATTGCCATCATAGTTGTACGTACCGAGAATAAAACGTTTGTGTCTGAAGTGTCCGATGTCAGTATCTGGTACAGATTATAGAGTGGTTTGCCATTGAGTGTCATGAAACAAAGGCAAAGCATTTATCTAGCCAATCAATATAGACGTAAACAGCGTAAGGACACAATCAGAAGTCGAATCAAATGTATGTAACCGGCGCCAAAGTGCGGGAAAATGGGCACAAGTAGGTCCGGCGCATTTGGTTTGGTTTCTCTTCTCGAATGACTGAGGAAATGACGCAAATATCGCAAGTAAATCAGAGAGGGGAGTAATGAAAAGCTAGTGAAAAGGCGTATAATCTTCGGCACTCAATTTAAAACTGCTCTATCACTTACGTCATTTAAATAACAGTTATGACTTTGCACATGCGTAATGCACTAGCTTTACCCCGGGCTCGGTGAAGTATACTTTTCGTTATCTGTAGTTTGATTCATTTTGCGATGATGGTGTATGTGCCTTTAGAAGATTTTGAATACAACTGAAAAAATGTTACTGAAAAATTCCCTTCATAGTCTTCGTATTACGTAGGAAGCTTTCGAACATTAGCAGGTTCCTGGGATTAGGCGCATCTCCGTACCCATAGGGTTAAGGAGGGCATTGAGAGAGAGTGTGTTTGCCACTTGATCACCCACCCATTACGTAATGATAAAAAATAGCATGATCACTCATTTGTGAACTGACTGAAACTAAAGTAATACCCCACCGCTCCCGTACACTTCACCGTTCCCTTAACTCGCTGTAGGAGCGACAAAAAATTGAAGAGGCCAATGATTGAAGGTCGAGGATTCGAAACCCGGTCCGACCAAGAAACATAGTCTTAAAATAACTGATAAGATCATGCTGGCTGGGTGCTCAACATTTGCTTCAGTTCAGATGATCGCTGCATTGACCCGTGTTATGGTCTGTCCAAAGGGGGTTGTCAATTAATTAAGATATGAATCTCTCTCTCCCCTCAATATTTAACAATGAATCCATTCGCGCTTGTTGGATATGATGGTAAATAGCCAACGAGGCGCGTAGAGCCCAGTTGGCTATAACCAGTCTCATATCCAACAAGCGCGAATGCAATAATTGTTGTATTAAATTCCTTAAACTCCAAAAATTTGGAAGTACGAAATACGAACAAAAAAAGCCTGAAAATCCGAGCGAAATCGAAAAAAAATGATATAAATGAGATGTGTAATACCTTGAGGTCAGACATATTCAGACTCACCACAAAAACATTTCTTACCTTTTCGCATACTTCTAAACGTCGGAATTGATCCAAACTTACCACAATTTTTTTTTTCTGTTTTGGCTTTATTCAGAGAGAAATTTCGCTTTCCAGCGAAAAAAAGTTTAGCTTAGCAACGCTTAGCGCAATCATTTACCATATTAGGTCAAACTAAGGTATATGAGCTGATAACCGAGATTGAGTGAACCAATCAGGGCACGTGAAATGCATTATCTGAGGTTGAGAATTTAATAAGCGGTTTTATTCCACAGTGACAAAATCATTAGCTTCAGTTGATTTGATTCATTAGATTCAATTAATGTTTGAAGGTATTTTGCGATTTAAAGTTAAGATTATTTTTAAACAAAAAAGGGGGTGAAGGATGGAGGTGAAGAAAGTCTGGGGGAAGGAGAAAATTGAAGATTTGAAGGTGATTGAAAACATTAAGATTGGAATTTTTAAAATAGTTTACAGCCGGACATCAGACAGTCCAGTAGCAAGTCAAGGTGTTCCTGTGCCCGTCAGTGACATTACTTTATTTTCAGTCCCCTTTTCACAAGCAACCAAGTCAGGAATGCAACATTCACAGATTCAAGGTTATGACGGCTGTGTACGCAACTTGATTACCTAGCTACCTGAAACGAGCAAACAAATGAACAAAGCAAAACGAAAAGAACATTGAACTTGAAAGGGCTTCGAGCCCTTGACCTTTTCGTGATCTTGCTCGTATAACCTCGTATAACTAGAAGGAATCCTGTTCTTTCGAATGGGTCCCCTAGAGAAAAAACCTGTTTCTTTGGAGCAATTTCAAGACGCTGATTTATGGCTAAAGCTTGGCCTGTTGTGCTAATATATGTTTGGCGTAATTGGAAGAAACGAGCGTAAAATTTGCAAAAAAAGCATTGCCTTAGCATAATTAGAAGATTTTCACACTTTATAATGCATTAATGTCTCGGGAAAGGAAAATGAGGTGTCCCCGGAAAAATAAAAGTGTCGCGCCGCTATTTTTCTGTATAGGGTCAAACTATGTATCACATTAAAGCTAATAGATTATAGATTAAATTAATTGAATAAAGTTGAAGTCTTTTGATATTTAATATTGCCTTTTAGTTTCGAGGCCTCTAATGCACATGTCATCGGCTTGCCCCAGGGGTAGGAACCCGGGCCAACCAGGGAAATATGTCGGGGAATACAAGAGGATGGACACGACATCGAAGAGAAGGGGGTAGGAGAATTCCAAATTTATTATTTCGCCGACGGCAACCAGAGGGATACCATGGGGATTTATCCCTTTACTCAAACCATTAATATTGGTAATATCTAGTGGTGAAACGAGGAGTACGAGCTTGTTTTCGCCTCTTTGTGCGCGTCTTCGAGTCGCAGAATTTCTACAGATAGTGGCCTTGAGAGGAGATGCCTCTCTTTGGGATTTGGACCGTGAGGGTCAGTACGCAGCTATTACAACGGCTCTCGGAATTGGTTTAGAAAACAATGGACACAATTCAAAGAACGATACAAAAGATACAATGGACCCTAACTCTAAAAACGATAGAGCTGCGTCCTAAAGGGATCCAATGAAATTAGAGGTGGTAAAGAGCTGCGTCCTATCTCGACCGTGAGTCAGCAAGGGGAGTCTCAAGATCGACAGAATCGGAGAGGACGGTAAGTGCGGCTCTCTACTGGGTCGTAGATGATTCTCAGAAGAGACTTAGTATCATTTATTACTAAGTATTTTCATGATTTAGATGATATTGATGACATTATTTGTAGTTTGCATTATTCATGTTTGTTCTTGAGTGAATGTATGGTGGGTGTCGCAGTCGGCAGCGGAAGGCCCTGAGAAGTGCAGATTTTTAACCTCACAAGCTGACTTATCTGCGAAGTGGACATTTAAATGTGATCTTGTAAAGAATTTTAGCTTCAATATAGGAGTACAGTTTGACAATAGTTGTTTTTTAATTTTGTTTTTAGGTTCATGATCCGCTGTGTCCTTGAAGACTACAGACTATCCCACGTATAACTAATCCCATCCCGTATCCCGCCTACGAAAACGGAGCATATCCCGGTCTCGCTTGTTCATATCCCACATCCCGCCTCGATTTTAAGCCCCATCCCGCATCCCACCAAACCTATATTGGACCCTCTTCACTTGTCTGTGAAGTAATCGACCCCAAAAGCAGCAGACGACGCTCAGTGTTTGAAATTCACCGGACTCAACCCAGGAAATTGTTTCACAGACAGATAGTGGACAAATAGACGAAACTCGGGAATTTGGAAGTGTTGTTCTTAAGAACTGGAACTGCAATCCGCTATAACAGGTAAGGCTACTCTCTCTATTTTAGCCAGACAAAACGATATGTCTCTTCGCTTTCGCTTCTAGAAGGTATTCAAACTGGAAATGTCCTCTCTTTGGAATGAGTATCTTCTGCTTTATCTTGCCTTTTATCCGGTCCTTGTAATTGAAGTTCCTACTCGATAGTAGATTCCTTTAATTTCTTTGCTGAGTCACTTTCGATTCTCAAATTCAGTAAAAGCCAAGCCAAGCGCTTAATTACAGTTGGTCGGGTATCTGATGTCCTTGGCGCCAAGCGGTTTGCTGACATTTGGAGGCAGTTTCCCTAAAGGCTCAGACAAATTCATAGCTAAATTGCTCAACTCTCACACACGGATGTAAAACTACCCAACTACATACGCGCCAGCTGCTGCAAATAAAAGCCTTGCGGGCAATTTATGTTATTTTCAATCAAATGCCATCCATCCAGTCGCATCCTAAATACAACATCATTTCAGAGATGTTAGTTTCGATTTGTTTGTTACTGAAATAATCAACCCTAAGGTAAAGTTGTTTCAATATATAGTGGACTATATGCCTCACTTCCTTTCTAGAAGATATTCAAACTGGAAAAATCGTTTTTTGGGAATAAATCAGTTGTCTATGGCTTTCGTTTTGTCCTGTGGGTGTAAGCTCTATTTACGTAAATTGAATCTGTCCGTTTCAAAGCACAATGAACACCTCTAGTATATATGATTATAATAAATGCGCTTCTCAATCACAAAACTCAAACATTACTTTTCCCAGTTCTAACTTAGGCAGCCTAAAACATCATCGTTAATCGCGATCCGCCTATAAAACGACAACCAAGTTCACCAAGATCGCTGTGTTGATATTTATTAGCATAGTTAATTAACATTCGGTGCGCGCGAATACTCTGCGTGGTATGTACCCGATTGTGCATATTTAAGTCGGCTGTAATTTATGCGCGTGTCAGCTGCATCCGATCTTGGCTGCTGTCATGATGTCTTCGAGGAGTTCGATTGAAGTTATTTAATATTACAACTCGACCCTCAATATTCAGATATTTAAAGCTTGAAAATGAAACACCTACCCCAAACATTTGGTTCACGAATTAGTTCACACGAGGCAAGTATCCTGCGCGACCTTAAAGTGCTACTGAACCTAATAAGAATCCAATAAATTCTTACTTTGATATCTCATTGACCAGTGAAATAAGCTTAACGCCGTGAAAACAGATTTATCGGTAATTTTTGTGTGGGATATCTGTGGTATCCCAAGGCTAGTGCTATCGCCTCTGTAAATCGTTAGCTAACTGACCAGCTGACTTGCTAGCTAACATGCAACATACCGACCATTATCCGAAGCTGCTTGACTGATGCCAAAGTTCTATCGATTGGAAAGTGGTTAGCCAATTGACGACATTTGGCTGGATATATCCAGACCGACTATTACCCGAAACTGTTCGACTGAGAACGAAGTTTAATCGCTTGGAAGTTGTCAGACAATTCTCTACTTGCCCATAACCATAATCCTTTGCGCCTTGGGGGCTACAGATGTAAACAAAAAATGGCATCGCGAACTGTGAAGGACGAGGCGAATTTAAATCTAAATCGAGCACCGCTGAAGGAGTAAGGAAAGAGCTGACCCACGTTTCCAATGCGTTTAAATCAAATGGCTACCCATTAGCAACTATATCGAACATCTTAAAGAAGAAACCGACCTCTGAAGTCATGCTTTTCCCTGAAGAGTTAGTGGGAATGTTCTTTAGGTGGACTCCCCCACCAGACTCCCAAAATGGGAATCCTCAACAATAACGGCATCCGAGCCACCACCAGACCGGTTAAGACCTTGCAACAGGAATTTGCGTCTCCCAAATCAAGACCTCCATCAGATCGGCAAACGAACGTTGTCTATAAAATCCCCTGTGCGGACTGCACGTGGAATTAAGGCCCGTTCAAACGGTCATGATAGTTGATGATAGTTGATGATAGTTTCAACTATCATTCACTATCATTGACTATCATGTTTGCGATCAAACGGTCCATGATAGTTCATGACAGTTGACGAAATCGCGCAATGTGCTGGCGTAGCTAACTGGTTCCTAGTCTCCTACCGCGCGCGATTGTAAACAAATATGGCGGGGATTTGAATTTCGTGACGAAAATGGCTGTGTATCAGCCGAGAAGAGCAGCTATTGCCACAATTTTAGTGGCTGTAATGCAGGATGACATACGTGAAGAGTTGCTGGGCCGCCACAAACGTGGTAGTCATCGCAAAAAATGTTCCACAAACATGGCCGTGCCTCGTACTCATCTATTAGGTTGCATATCAAACTACTACTCTACCTCTCGTTGTCTGGTTTTTTAGCTTTTTTAGCTTTTCTCACTTTCTCGCTTTCAGCGTCACTGTCGTCCGAATATTCGTCCAAATTATTGTTTTGTTGTTCCTCACAGGACGATGGCAAACTTGCGGTAGCCATATTGCACTGAGCCCGCCTTAGTTACCCCCGCTGACCGAAAAACTATCATGCACTATCATCCGCTCGGTCAAACGGAAAAAACTATCATGAACTATCATGTCGAATTTGAACATGTCCAAACTGCATGATAGTTGATGATAGTTGATGATAGTGAATGATAGTTCGTGTTCAAACGTGCGTGATAGTTGAAACTATCATCAACTATCATCAATTATAGTTCACCACTAAATTTTCCTTTGTCGTCATTGGTCAAAACTGATCACGTGGTACGATCTCGCGCGGGCACTATCTGTCAATAGAATGCCCTAGGGCGACTATCAGACGATAGTGCCCGCTCACTGCAAGTGGCTCATCAAAGACAGCTTTCTCCTACAGTTTTTTTTAGGTAAGATGAAAAGATTTATCGTCCCATGTCGATTTTAGTTAAAAGAGAGCAAGAGAAGTATTTTTTAGGCTGAAAACTGCAGTAAACTACTTTACTGTAAAACATCAAGCGGGCGCAGAAGTTTCAAGATTCGAGGTTTCCTCTTTAGAAGTTTTCTTCTTTAGAAGTCAGCAGTTGACATATAAAATTGTTTATACATGTATAGATGTAATATCATCTGAAGAGGATACAACAGAAAATACGTAACACCTAAGCGCTCCCTAGCGGTTAGACATTTTGATAAATAAATTCTTGTCGTTTCCAGTTTTGAGGCATGGCGCTACAGGAAAATTTAGTGGTGAACAATAAAGACAATAGAGTGTTTATGTCTCGGAACTATCGGTCTGATAGTTGCCCCTTGGAAATTTGATGTTCTTAAAACTAGCATATTTGCCCTCGAAGCTTCGCTTCTCGGGCAAATATTTGTTTTAAGAACATCAAATTTCCGCGGGGCAACTATCATCCGATAGTTCCTCGACAGAAACACTCTATTGTTTAACTATCATCAACTATCATGACCGTTTGAACGGGGCTTTACATCGGAGAAACGGGTAGATGCTTACACACTAGAAAAAAGGAACAAATACGAAACACCAAAGTTTTTAAAAGTGGTTCCAATGTTGCCAGCCATGCTTGGCTCGAAGGCCACACTATTGATTTTGAGAATGCACATGTCATTGACAGAGGCAATTCACGCGTAAGAAAAACGCTGGAATCCTGGCACACTGCAATTACTAGCCAGGCAGACAATAATTCTAAGCAGCTGCCGAGACAATACTCAATTTTATTGTAATCTAATCCATGTTATTAGCATTTTATTTTCACACAACTATTTCTTTTGTATCTTTGTATTTATTTATGATTCGTTCGTTATTTTCTCACCTTTTTGTACATATATATTAGTAGTTGTATCGGCTTATTCAGACCAGATTTGACAGGTAGTCATCAAATGACGTCATCAATCAAAATACAAAAGAAGGGGGCGTGCATAAATTAGGGGCATGTTGGGGCATGACGCAATGACGGTTGTAACCCTAACACGTGAAACAACACGTGCGTAACCCTAAAACGTGAAACAACACGTGCATCCTAGGCCGTCGCATAAATTAGGGTCAGGTTAATGAGATGCCGGTCATGTACCAAGACGAGGATATTTTCATCGATGAGAATCACAAAGAAAGAAACGTAACCCTAAAATAATGTTTCGTAAGGCGCGCATAAAATAGTACTGTGTGTGCATATCATTTTATCGGTATGCTACTAGCCTAGTTTGGAGAGAGAGAGAGAGCTCTGTCCTGCTCTGGAGTTGAACTGTGAATAAGAGATCGCAGCAAAGCAAAGACAAGACTTAGGAAAAGAAACGAATCACAACCACAGCAGATGACCTCATCGGAAACCAATCAGAAACAACCATGACCTCATCGAGAGCCAATCAAAACGCAAATACCTATTGTTTTGAAGCGAGTCAAACAGAATTTTAAAACACATACACAAAAGGCTTTACACGCCTGGACAAGTCCACAAACGCTTTGTTCTTTTTTAAACTAAATTTGCATAGAGGCGATCGAAGCGTGAAGAAGGAAGAATATAGAAGAAAAAAGTTGTTTTGTGTGGAAAAGAGGAGCATTCTCAACTCTTTCACGCTTTTTAAACAAACGTGAACTCCGTTGTTACAACCTTTTTTAAGGAAAGTTTTTTTAACCTCGCGCTTGAATGAAACACGGATAAATGCAATCTTTTTTATTTAAGAATACACAGACACCCTTCAGTGCACAGACACAAAGAAAGCCTACTCAACAGATTTGAATAAAACCTTTTCTGAAAACGCTTGAAAAAAACCTTTGGATTTTGAGAAGCGTTTTATACTGTTGTATGGTGAAGCGGGAGTTGGTTTCATATCGTATTTCAAAATACTTTTCACAACATTTGACGCAGTGAGCAAACAACAATATACATTTCAAACGCTTTATTAAAAGATACTCTAGTGACAAGTTGATATAAATGATTGTTCTTCGACTATTTGACTATCGTAACCTTAAAACAAACATGTTGCGTTGCGCTTAAACAAATACTGTGACTCTGATAATGCAGTTCTGTTCAGACATACAGAATATGAAACATTCGAGACCGGACTAGCTCGAACGAATTTTATTTGCAGAACGCTATCGTTAAGTCAATAAAAACACACCAACAAACATTTCAAACGTTTTACTGAATTAACAGAGAACGCTTATCACAATGTGATATTTGCGAGAGATAGTTCTCTTTAAACAAACCTTAGTCCGAAAAAAGTTGTTTTGAAAACGCACCCTATGTACAACAAAGATTATAGTTGTTGAGTCAATAAATACACACCAACAAGCATTTCATACGTTTTACTGAATTAACAGAGAACGCTTATCACAATGTGATATTTGTGAGAGTAGTTCTCTTTGTAATTCACTTGCATTCGCTGCATCATTATTGTTCTATTATGCGTGCACTGTTTCAATGCTTTTTGAGCGAAAATAATCACACACGCGCAAATGAGAGAAGAAAACAAAATGTAATTCACTTGCATTCGCTGCATCATTAGTGTTCTATTATGCATGCACTGTTCAACGCTTTTTGAGCGAAAACAAATCACACACATTATTCACTTGAGTTCGCTTCTTAACAGAGAACGCTTATCACAATGTTATATTTGCGAGAGATAGATTTTCTTTAATCAAATCTTAATCCAAAAAATTTTACTGGTAAATAAAAGTTATTTTGAAAACGCACCCTATGTACAATAAAGATGACACATGTACCGGTCAAGCAATATTATGCATGCATTGTTTTAATGTTTTTAGAGCGAAAATAAATCACACACGCCCAAGTGTTAACCGTGTTAGTGAGTGACTGAATAGGCCATTTTACAGTTGTTTGCTCAGCGACCAAGCCTGTGAATGGCTGCGAGGCTGCCGGTGACCTTGCATTGATACAGACCTCACTGCTTTTATCATGTAAATTGTGTTGTTGTAACGCTAATTAGTCCATATTAACATTACAAAAGCGTGAAGGTTTGTATCAAAACAGGGTCACCGGCAGCCTCGCTTCCATTGTTAGGCCTGGTAACTTAGCAACAACTGTAAAATGGTCTATTCACAAAAAGTGGTGTAAAGGAATACGTGTAGTGCCCGTTTTTCAGTTGACTCGTTAACATGGATAGAGTGTACTTTGTCTTGGTTCGGGTTTGCGCTCGGAGTTGTTTTGCAGGACACATCTTTCACAGCACACCTCGTGAGCAATGGTTGGAACTTGTCAAAAGAGTTACATCCAATGAACCCCGGTCGCTTGTTGAGTTTTTATTACTACATGGACCAATGCAACGCTACATTTACCGAACAATATACATTCCACAAAGTCTTATGTGTCACGTACTCGATACATTATCCTTCTTTCTGGCGGATGGTTTGGCAAATTGTCATAAAAAGTCTGCGAATGAAGAAGATCTAATCATTTGTTTAACACCATGGGTAGTGCTGCAAGCCGCGTGTGTGGAAGTTCATCGCCCACAGTTTCTTTAAGTGACATATGTCAGAGAATGCGATGTTTAGTTGCGTGTTGCGGTAGCGAGGTTCACATCGAATTGAAAGATGTCACCGACAATCACGAAGAAGAAAATGCAAAAGAAGAAGAAACAGAAAACGCGGACCCTAAATCAGACGAACCAACTATTACAGAAACTGTATTATGAAGTGGATCGACCATCCGCTTTAGGGGGAGTCGACAAACTGTATCGTGCGGCGCGTCGGTATGGTTTGAAACGCACGCAAGTACTCGATTGGCTCCGCCAACAACCTGGCTATACCCTACACAAACCTGCAAGAAAACACTTTCGTCGTAACCGAGTAATTGTGTTTGATATAGATTCGCAATGGCAGGCGGACTTGGTTGATTTGCAACATTTAAGTCGGTGGAATCAAGGATACAAGTATTTAATGACTTGTATCGATGTCCTTTCCAAATACGCGTGGGTGGTGCCCTTGAAATCGAAAACAGGAGCCTCGTTGGTGGTGGCCTTTGAAAGCATTTTCCAGGAAGGTCGCAAACCTGAGAAGTTGCAAACAGATGCCGGAACCGAATTTAAGAACAAAACGTTTCAAACCTTTCTAAAAAGGAGAATGTCCATCATTTTGTAACCTACAACGAAACCAAGGCCCAAGTGGTTGAAAGATTCAACCGCACTTTGAAGCAACTCATGTGGCGTATGTTCACTACCAGCAGCTCGTACCATTATTTGGACCAACTGGACGATTTAGTCAATGGGAATTACAATCAAAGCGTACACCGTAGCATCAAAATGAGACCAGCGGATGTCAACGAGAATAACGCATCAGAGGTCTGGAACAATTTGTATAGAAGTCTGTTCAAAAAGCCGACAAAGTATAAATTCAAAGTGGAAGATCAAGTCAAGATCAGTAAGCATAAACGCATCTTTGAAAAAGGTTACTTACCATCCTGGACGGAGGAAACTTTCACTGTTGCTCAGAGACTTCCGCGCGACCCACCCGTGTATCGCCTAAAGGAAGCAGACGGTGACTGGATTCAAGGCACTTTTTACGAATTTGAGTTACAGAAAGTGATAGAAACGGAAAAACACTTGTTTCGTATTGAAAAGATTTTAAAACGCAGGGGACGAGGAGCGAATAAGGAGGTGTCAGTACATTGGAAAGGTTGGCCAAAGAAATACGACAGTTGGATTCCGCATAACCAGTTGGCCCGGGGGGGCCTCCTTTAGGGGGTTAAATTCAAAATTTCCGGCGAGTACCCCCGTCTGTTCCATATGGGAGTCCCCCCGCCCCCGGGCCAGTTGGTCGCTTTACAACAAACATGATTCAAGATAGCGACTTTTACGTGACACTTACCAGTAATGCAAGCAGTAATTTATTTCTAAACAATTCCAAGTCCTCCTTTCGCGTAGCGCTACCTCGACAAATCCATCTGAAAGATGAAGAAGATTGGGAAGTAGGATTGCATCATATCGTGTATTCGCTCTCAATGTTTGACATTACAAATGACTGCAAACATTCTCACATCATGCTGGATCGTTGAGGTGACTCCACACCGTTTGTATTACCCGAGGGCAAGTATTATACAGCCTTAGATGTGACAGAAGGAATTTTACAATGCCTGAACATCGCTGACCCACCATCTAAGATTGAAATCACAGTGGACGACGAATGGAATGTAACGTTAAACTCGCAAACTGAAGGACTTCTGATCACATTGTCTACAGCTCGCGCGTTGGGATGGATAACCGAAAACAACACTCTTACACCCAGCGTTCGTTTGAATGCTGCACTCACCTTAGAAAGAAAATATGGTCATGATTGGTTCATCTTACCAGCTGGCACATCCATCGCATATCCTGGTATTTACATCTTTCCTCCTTCGCTGTCGCTTTGCTCGTGTAAGCAGAGACTGGTTCAAGTTCAAACCAATCTCGTGGAACCGTGGCAGGTGGGTGACAAGCGGTTACCTCTCCTACATGAGATGATACCCCTGGGCAGTTTTCGAGAAACACTCCTTGAAGAAAGAGAACATATTGTGTACCTACCTTTGCGGACAAAGATATTTCAGACCATTTAAATATATTTAACGAGTGGATAAGGTCAAACGCCAGCATTTTTAGACGGTATCGTCAGCGTCGTTTTACATTTCCGCCGTCGATCAACATGACCAACAGTTTTTACATGGTGCTGACCAGTGATGCAAGTCTGACTCAGTATCCAGAAAACAAGGCGGCCGATTTTAAGATGCAGTTACCAAGTCAACTACACCTAAGTGAAGAATGGGAGGTGGCCATGACACGCATCATTTACCCTTACACCTGGCAAAACGTAGGTGAGAATCCGAATTGTCCTACACTTTGCTTTGTAAGACTGGCCCTGAACCCTGGAAATTGAGCATCCCTGTACCAAGTGGCATTTACCGTACGGTCAAAGATGTCATTCATGGTATGACGAAGGGACTACACAATCGATTGAGAGACATTTATTTGAAGAGTGACAAGACCATGACGAGTCTGGAAGGAAACGCGTGTTTTTACATTTAGGAGAAAGCACAAGATTACTTTGAGTTGAAGTTACCAGCCGGTTGGTATGTGATTCTATCAAAGACATTAGCTCGCGCCTTGGGGTACTTAAACCATCAGTATAATATTCCTCAGCTGTACCAAATCGGAGGCCTTGTCCAACAGAATGATGATCACAGCGTCCTTCTTGCGAGGACAACGACAACACTTGTCAGAAAAGACGAATTGGTATGGGGATTGCTCTCGAGAGACGCTTTTCAAACCATCTACGTGTATTCCGATTTAATCGAGTCTCAAGTAGTGGGAGATGCTCAAGCCAACTTACTTCGGATGCTTGTTCCTCGTGGTCAGCCGGGGAACATGATCACAGAAGAGGCCAAAGTGCCCTCCTACCATAGACTCCGTACAACTGTGTTTTCATCCGTGGCGATCAATATAAGGGGAGACACAGGTCAATTGATACCATTTGCTTCTGGAGCCGTACGCGTGACCTTGCATTTTCGGCGTCGTGATATTCTATAACAACATGTTATTACCTATGAACCACCGACACTACCCATAGGGACGACATGTTGTACCCTATAGGCAGCACGGTAAAGGAGGAGACATTAATATCTACGGAGGAACACACACTTATGGTCAAGGGGGCGACGGCTTAGGTGGGATGTTTCGGTCCTTGTTCCGTTCAGCAACTCCGTTTCTCAAAACAACAGCAAAAAAAGTGGGAAAACGAATGCTCGATACTGGATTGGAAACGGGAATGCAACTTGTCCAAGACGTGATCAAT
>NC_090888.1:53254128-53271628 GCF_036669925.1 Montipora capricornis
CCCAGCTTCATTGCATTCACTCTCCAGTCAACTGGTGAACGACAATTGAGACCCTAGCGGAGCTCATGCAAGAAGTCATCCCGGTCATCCCCAGGACTGGAACACGCTAAAATTATTTATAAGAGTGGGAAATGAAAATAATTAACAGCACGCGCCTTAGGTTAAGGTTTCTTTGTGCCGACACTCCGAGAAAGAGCGCATCATAGTGAGAAAGTTGACCGAGCTTGAGAGTCGTGGTTTGCAAAGTAGCGGAGACATGCATGGTTCTACAAAGCTAGTATCACAGGCATTTATGTGCTATTGGCTAGTTTTTGTTTCAGGAGACAAAACCTACAAACTTGGCTATTTTACTGATTTTGAGGTACTCTTTCCAGAAGTGTCGATGGATTTTCGCGCAAGACCACTATAAAAAGTTAGGATAAAACAAAACTGTGGAACCACCTTTTATGTCTTGGGGCGCTTGTATCAAGACTATGAAGGATTAAGTCAGTCTTCCTTGAATCTCCAAGTCACATTTTTTCAATCTTTACGAACTGCATTCGACATAATATCGTATCTAAATGCGACTTTATTGGCTTCAGAATAACAACTGGGTGTGGTTTCGCGGAACAAAAACTGCTAGCAGTCCTTCAGAAAGGGCAAGAGAATACCAAGGAAGAGATTTTCGATCCTGAAATTTCGGGATACCCAGACGATGTGATTTTGCTGGGTCGGCGGAGTTTTTTTTCTCTCGCCCTTCAGTGCAAGTTGCCATTTCCATTGCATTTATTTGTCACCAGAAAATGAATGCGAAAAATTTAAACTGAAAATATATGCCCTCATCCTTTCAACTGCATACCTGTATACCACACAGATAAATGCTGATTTGGCAACAATGTTGCATTAATAAATGTTATGTTTGCAAACAGATTGCCAACCACTTTAGAGACTGGCTTTACCAAAGAGGAAATTGGCCTCGCCATTTTCTTACCAAAATGATGTTATTTCAGCGATTTGTCTTTTTATTAATATGTAATACCTATAAACTAGCTGGTAAGGTGTCTCAGCCCCTGACTTGTGACATGTCAGGCCAGAGAGAATCCACCACAATAGCTAACCGTATTTATCCAATAAACTTGTATCGTATCTCATCCTACCTTACCATACCCTACCTTATCTTGTGTGTGTGTTGGCCTGTTCCCATTAGTTGAGTATTGCCTGATGTCCTCGCAAGCATTAAACTTGACTTATGGTCACGTCCTCACAACTAAGTCCCCACAAGAAAATTAAAGTTTTTTTAAAACATTTGAAGGGATGTATCAAGAGATGAGACATCAAGCAATAACCATACCAAACATTGTTTGGATAATTGCAAAAGAAGACGTAGTCCTCACAAGGGGGGCTGGGTAACATAGGCCCCACAAGTAGCCAGGGGCACGTATAGGTGTGTGTGGGTTGGTGTGTGTGTGTGTGTTTTCTTAAAATGATCTTATTATATACATCGTCAGTTCAAGTAGCCCATTTGAAAAAGCTCTGCTAACGGTGCCTTTTCCACACTGAATTGTAAAAATAAAGTCAATGTTGTTGTTGAATCTCATGCTATCTTATCTTATCTTATTTCACCAGCGTTCACTAAAGAGGAGCTCAACTACCTCAGGGTCTGCTACATTGTCTCTGGAACAGTACAACAGGGTTTGCGGTCAATCTTCAAACAGGAGTGGGACAACCGGTATAAGACAACACTTGGTGAATGGCAAGACACACAAAAGAATGGATTGGATTTCCTCAATGCCGAATCCAGTATAAACCGCAGAAGAAATGCCAGGCTTTTGGAAATAATGAAAAAAGGTGATACAGCTGAATGGGACTGCACTATGCTTTTTTATGCCATTCTTTATTCCAATTCTATCCACGGACTTAACCCGCTGATCCGCTCTAACGTAGAAGATCTCAAAGAATTTCGCAATACTTACTTCGCTCACACGGCAGGGGGCAGACTCTCAGACCTGCTCTATAACAATGCTGTTCGCAAAGTCGAGAGTGTATTTCACGCGCTTGGCCTACCCTTCGCCGAAACCCAATTTATCAAAATTAGTTCCTTGACCGACTTGGAGTCTCCTCCGGTTCTCACGAATATTGAAGAAGAACCATATAGGCTTAGAAGAGAAGTACATGTACCTAGGGAAAAGGAGAAATATACCAACCCTATCGATAGTGAGAAAGAACAACTTCATAAGCAGTCATTTTGCATCCTTCCACCAGTACCGCCTCACCAAATCGCAGGTCGTGAGGGTGATGTCGCCACAATAGTAAATCAGCTGGACAACCTGAGAGACACTAATAAAAACAGGCTTAGTTACTTTTATATCTCTGGTAATCCTGGAAGTGGCAAATCTCAACTGGCTCGCTTAGTGGCCAAGAGAGTCTATGACAAGACCATTGACGGGTCCAGTTCGCCGTCATTTGTGAAAACTTTAAATGCTGAAAACAGGGAAACACTTCTGGAATCCTACGTGTCATTGGCAACAACAGTAAGCTGTCCTGAACCTACAGTGACCAGCATCCACAGTTCCAAGGATAAGCCGATAGAAGAGAAAATAAACAATCTGAGAAAATTGATAGGGACAAAAATTTCGTTTTACGAATCGTGGCTTCTTGTAGTTGACAATGTGACTAGTTTGTCTGACACGCTGGGTTTCCTTCCTGAGCTTGGAAATGAGCAATGGGGAAAGGGCCAGTTGTTAATTACAACACAGGACTGCTCGTGTATCCCTCCAGACAGCTCCGAGTCTCTATGTCGTCATATCTCTATAAGCCAAGGAATGACATCCGAAGCTAGTAGCTTTCTGCTGGCGACGATTTCTGGTATCAAAGACGATACAACAGTGGCAAATAAAGTCGCGAAGGCATTGGACCACCAGCCTCTTGCGTTAGCCAGCGCAGCATTTTACGTAGCAAAAGTGCGTGAACTAGATCCAAATTTTGGCTGGAACGACTACTTGACAAAGTTAAATGAAGGCAAGCGTGCCCTAACCGCAAACGTTCTTGCCAAAGCAAACCAAAGTTACCGTAAAACTATGACCGCAGCGATCCAGATTGCTGTTCAAAGAGAGTTGAATTGTGATGAGGTAATGAAGCATGTATTTACTTTCCTCTCTTTCTGTGCACCACAGCCATTGAGGTTAGACATTTTGACCAATTACGTTTTGAATGTGGATAAACATCAAGATAAGGAGGATATAGGACTACGTATCCAAGGTTCATCTCTTATTCTAATCGACAAAAGGAAGGACGGTGTCCACATTCGCCTACACCAAGTGGTACACAACATCGTCAAACTCACGGTGATTAATGACAGTATGAATTCGAATGAACATGTTCGAAATGTTCATGCAGCAGTAATGTCATTCAACCAATTCATTGACGAAACAATACCTTGGACCTGGAACGAGTTAGATTCTGTCGCTCAAACTAAACATTTTGTTGGACACTTGAAAACTCTATCCACGGTAATCGAAAGCGTATTTGCTGCTACAGGCCGCGAGAAACGCAGGGTTTTAATCCCCTTCATCACAGATACCTCTCGTGGTTCGTTTCACTTGCGAAGGCTTGGCCGAATCACACAATGCAATGGCGAGTTCCGCTCAGCAAGGAAGTACTTTAGTGCTGCTGTAACGGCCATCGACGGAACTCAGACACATGAAGGTCTTAGAGAACTGGCACGCGGGTGCACCGGTTTGGGCAGAGTCAGTAGTTCCTTGGGTCTCCATCAGGAAGGAAAAAAGCATTTAGAACATGCCGAGTCAATTTATCTTAAGAAGTTGGAACAAGGCCAAGTCGAACAAGACAAAGTCGAACTAGCGCGTATATACAGTTTCTTAGGTAAAGTAGAGAGGCGCCTGGAAAATCTGGAGCAAGCCAAGGAGCATTTTAGTAGTTCTTTACACATTCTTAGAGAACTGAATCTGGAACTGGATAACGATGCCGCTTATACGTACCGTCACCTAGGTGCTGTTCAGTGTGACTTAGGTGACTACCAGAAAGCAGGGAAGAGTCTTCAGCTGGCACTTTTTATTTACTTGAAAAGGCTTGACTCTAACCATGTTGACGTCGGCCGAACTTTCTATTCCCTGGGTTTACTACAGAGTTTGTTGGCTAACAAGCAACAGGCAAATGAGTATCTTGAAAAAGCCCGGATCATTCTTCTTGAAAAGCTGGGAACTGAGCACGTGGAAGTTGCACGTGTTTACGATTGCATGGGTGTTGTTGAGTATAAATTGGGTGAGAATGATCAGGCAAAGAAGCATTTTGAACTTGCCCTATCCATTTTCATGAAACACCTTGGGCCTGATCACCAAGATGTCAAGCGAACTACTCGAAGCTTGAGTCTCTGCGATAACTCTCCATGAAGTTCCCATAACTGACTGTTTCGCCATTTTCAAGGGAAAGGAAGAGAAAATGCTTTGATTGACTGACGGAATTTTTGTTCGTTTCCGTTATTTCGTTTTCCTTCTTCTATGTATTCTTGTCTCTGTTTCCTTTCATTGACAGAGAAACTCCTTTATTGACCGATGGCCGGACTGGCATTCCCTCCAGGCTTCTATCTCGTACCCAGAGCGTTCTTTCGCTTCGACCAGCGGTCGGGAAACGAGCGACCCTCAAAAGTTCTGATCTGGACTTCCGCGTGGTTAGAGTACAGTACCATGTTCGATTGTATTTCTGTTTTACTGTCGGTCGTTTTATTGTATGAAAAATAAACTGGTAATAGTTTTCACTACATCTGCCCCCGCCGGAGATAATACGGATGGCAATTGAGGTGTTTTCCAATTAATATGTGCTGCACATCGTGATGTCTTCACATTATGTTACATTTAATTAGGTAGGTAAATGAAAGTGAAAGATGCAAGGAAAGGATGGGCAACAACTAACAACATTTATTTTTAATTTCCATCAACCTTTATTTGATACTATACGCTATCAATTGAAAAGCAATTTACATAATTTTGGAAAATGCCTTGAAAATATGATAGTAAAACAGGAACATGAACATTCAGTGACTAAAAGGCAACATTTCGTCGTCATCTTTTTGATCATAAAATAGGAACAAAACTCGCTTATTATATTCGGATCGGTAATTATCATTATTAGCTGTGAATACCTGTTGTAAAAATGATCTAAGATTGTTTGAAAATTTTGATACTGAGACTATGCTTTTGCTTTCTGAGGTTGCGTGTAGCAGTTTGTGGCCGAGTCTGTCGCCCTAATCAGTCAGGGGCACCCAACGTCAATTTTTGGAAAATATCTGTTCGGTAGACGATTTGACATCTAGAATTTTCGGAACATTTGTTGTAAAATTTCTTGCTTGCCTTCCTCTTCTAGGATTTTCGAACATCTGAAAAATGGTATAATTGCCCATTTTTAACGGATTTTTACCCTAAAAAGGTCACCTAGAATTTTCGGGAACCTTTTTTCTGGCTGAAATTTTCGAAAAGGTAAGTTTTGATCCCTATAATTTTCGGTTCACTAGACTTTCAGCTAGGAAATCCGAACAGATCAAAACTTTTTAGGGGATAAAAATATACCTATATCTACCGTTTTAATTCTAAAATACGTTTAACAATGCTATGTTTAAGTGGTTTTGAACTATATTCTCGTTGGGTGCCCTTCTAATCAGTCTGGTTTCATTTGTCTGACAAATCGTCGCCCCTATTTATGATTTGTGCTTGAAAAGTCGATTTCTGACGCAGGTAATATGATTTTCTATCAGCTACTGTAATCTTTGATTTTCAAAGTAAAAGGAAGCGATGTAAATATTCGAAAATTACTCACCTTCAATCGTTATGCTGAACCTTCGATATCGATGCTCCTTGTGACTTTCTGCCTCGTGACTCAAGTTACCCAAAACACCTCGCGAACTCGGTGAAAAATACCGATACCACGTTGCGCGCCCTGTTAAGCAATCCGATACCATGTTGCGCGCTCGGTTGAGCAAATCGAGATTGCTTTCCCCTATACAATACCTACCAATTTACATATTAATTTACATATTTCCCTTTTTACGCGGGCTTCTAGGTTGCCTCCTCGGCCAAAACCCTGCGGGAGCAACAAATAAATAAATAAATAAATAAATAAAAGTAAAATAAAACAATCAAAATCCTAAACCTAACGGATCTTTCTTCACCAAGTGTGTATAAGGAACGAAAGGTACGAGATTGCCCATGTTCATGAACGTTTGTTAAGTGATGAACCGGTTTCAAAACTAATTTCATTTGTTTCAACCTTTAGAATATCTTTTCGGAATCACTCACTGCCTTTTTTTTTGCCCACGGTGTACCTTAAGGTGGGTAGCACCGGTTTCTAGCACTTCCCAGCTCATGTACTTTCATGGATCATCAATACCAGTCTTTCATCTATTTTTCAGTGACTGTCATTACTTCATAGGTTGTTACCTTATAGTAGTATCAAACAAATACCCAATCATTGGTGAATAAGTTTATTCTCATTCTCGACCCCAGAGTTCTTCCCTTTTGCGCATGTCTAACGGGCGTGAAGGCTGAAAGAGCTCTGGGTAACTCTTCGCAAGCGAAGCCAAAATCAAAGTATTGAGGTCTCAAAGCGCATGCTTGAGTTTTGCAAACAAGATTCACGGACGTGCTATACTACTATACTATACAAATGACTCCTAACGATTTGGTTTTTCGCGTGTACCGAGTTGGCCAATCAGAAGTAATTTCATTGATTCAACTGATGACCAATCAAAGCTGGAGGTTTGAGTGGAGTTGCCCAGAGTTCTTTCCGCCGTCAAGCCCGTCAGACATGCGCAAAAGGGAAGAGCTCTGGGATCGAGAATGTGAACAAGTTCTAAATTTCTTTTTCCACTAGATAGCTTACCATAGCAACACTATAACCTGTTAGAAACACTCAATTTTAGCTTTAAATGAAAATAACTCAAAAACGAGCTCAGTGACCCACATTTTTTATGGTCGAAAAGATATATATTTAGAAGCGGATCCTGAGCCCCTACAAATTTCTTTCAAGTTTGCAAAAAATTGTATTTTATTATGCTAATTATTTTCCGACAATAAAAAAATGGGGATCACCGAGCTTGTTTTGGGAGTTATTGTCGTTTAAAGCTACAATTAGGGGTACTTTTAACAGTTTAAAGTGTTGCTATGATAGCCGATCATATAAAAAATAGTTTCATAATTTGTTCACCAATAATTGGGAATTTCTTTGATACCCGTGTAAGAGTAATAACGTGTTAAGATTGGTAGTAATGATTACAATACAATACAATACATACTTAATTGACCGCTCCCCATCATTAGGGGCTTTTCAGGGCCAATGAAACAATCAACGGAACAACAGAACACAACAACAACAACTGTTAAGAATCCCAACTGGCCGGAGGCAAACCAGTTGGCTATTTACAAGTGCAGCGGGGAAGTTGAACCAGGGACTACCAGGAACAAATTCATTGAGTGGTCAGAGCGGGTCTTGAACCCGGGATCTCCGGATCTCAAGGCAAGCGCCCTAACAACTGGGCCACACTGCCTCCATATTTGATTCATCAAAATGAAAGTGCCAACACCCCTTTGAGCCACCTTAAAGGCTATTTTTTTGTAGGAATACGTCGATCAAATAAAGTGCGAACGGTCGCAAAAATAGACTCGAAATTAGACTAAGCGCAGAATTTAGCGATATATGGCACATTTTAAATATCGATATTAATATTATGACCTCATCGTCTTGATTTTTGTTGCGACGTCATTGTTCAAGGTAGTGCTCAGTGAAAAACTCGTAAAGTTTCTAGGCTAGCCCTGAACCTAACCCTACCGCTTTCCTCACTTGAAGGTGCAACGACCTAACGTGACCTTTACATTGATTGCATACATACAAAGAGACATCTACGGTGATTGGATACCATCGCTATGGCCACACCAAAACGAACACGCCTGTACATGCCTTTGTTGTTTTCGCCGATTTTGAGGATCCGGTCTGCCACGCGGATTTCGCAGATCCACTGGATAAGTTCGTGGAAGTAAGAAGAAATACGTCTTCTTGTTTGTGTGCGTGGTTGATAATTGAATTAACGGAAATATTAAACACTTAATGACTGGTCCCGACGGAAACAGTTAATTTTGTTTCCCGAGAATCTCAATGTTTCCCCGAGGCGCAGCCGAGGGAAACAAATGAACTGTTTCCCGATGGACCAGTCATTAATTGATTTGTTATATAGCAAAAAGCGAAAAATGTGCAACGGCAACAGCAACGGCGGTCGTCGGTCAACATTCGCTGCTGTTACCCTCTGACGTCATAGGATTTGTAATGTTGCCCGCTCAGAGACTTTTGGCAGGAAACAGTTTTATTGTTAGATGTCATGTGACCTCGAACTAACAAAAGAGAGCGTGCGCTGTTGAGGGAAAAAATTCAGCTATATAACAATGATTTATCCTGCGAGCAGTTGGCTTCTCACAACGTCGAAGGAGAGAGAGAGAGAGAGAGAGAGAGAGAGAGAGAAAATAGCTGATACCAACCGTCTGCTTTTGTACCGAGCATCTGCAACTGCGTCATGCCACAGAGATGCATTTGCCGGGCTCGGATTAGGGTGGACCTCTTGTTCGTCATGGAGAGATATCAATTGCTCCCAGGGTAATAGCAGAGACTAACCCTAAAAGAGTGTCTTTCATATGGTGCGCTTGTGGAGGTCAGCGAATTCGCACAGGTGTGAAATAAGAATCGACAAGAAAAAAAAAAAAAACTAGGACCAGAAGATTCCCACCAGTTCTGTTAGAACGTGGCTACTTTCAGATACCTTGTCCCTCAACAATGCAGTGAGGGAGAGGTAAGTCGTTCGAGACTGCTTTGTGCAAGTGTAATCAATTGAGACGGTTCCTATCTTGTACAGGACCTAAAATCAAGCCTAATCCTCTTTGCTGTTGTAAATGGGTAGTTTGCGTTTAGACAAAGGGACACTGCGAAATGTTTGTCAAATTGGAGTTCGCATCATGAATTCACTGCTGATGGACTCTTGCTCGCATCTGATTAGCTGCTTTTCCAGACACGCAACTCACGCAATTAAAAAGAGTTTGAAAATTCCGATCTTCAATTGGACTTGAATCTGACTTCCTCGGTAATTGCTACTGATGATGAAATCACATCTGCTGGGAGAAAGTAGATTCATTGGGCTCACGGGTTTCCGTGAAAGAATTTAAAACTGAAATAAAAAGGTCATGAATCGCAAATAATAGAGAACTGAATGGAGGAACATCCTCGCACACGTGAACTTTGTTAGAAGTTATTTTTTTCCTTTATCGGTAGTTTCGATAAATTGGACTCAGTGAAAATCTTATCATCTGCTGATGAAGTTACACTGAAGGCAGCACCTTATTTCATTTAGTTTAAGATCCTGAGTGTTGGTCGCGATCCCGCGGGCTCTTGCTCGTTGGTCCGATGCACACCCAGCAAAGCAACCCGATGAACGGTTGTTTCCGTGACGATGCCCTAAGACCTGAAATGTCTGTGCACTATACGGACGCAAAATTATCACACCAACAAAGTCGATGCCAAATACATTTATCTTGTTTATTTTCCTCGATAACTGAAGATAGCTACGTTTACAACATCCCAAGCTACATAGTCCGGCAGCAGAGCTAAAAATATCAGAGAGTAGCGCAGATAAAATCTTATTGAACACAAGTAACGCAAGATCAGCATGCGTTGGCAACGGCTGTACCGTCAAAAGTTTAGGACATCTTCTGCAAAGTCCAGATCTCCGATACTGGCCTGAGACACTGTCCGATCAGTGCTAAGAAGATCATCCAACTATATAAATAAAAAACAAAGCATCGTAAAGGAAATGATCACAACGCTAGAGACTTCAAAAAAAAAAAAACGCGGTACGCCGCGGTTTGAGCCAACTCGGTCTTCCGCTGTAAACAAAATATGCACCACTGTAATAGAGCATTCTTTTTGGACACTTTTGTGTCAATTGATATTAACGAAGATGGAGTCGTCAAGGAACTGCTTTGGTTATAGAGTCTACATCTGCTTTCCACTGGCGATCCAAGCACATGAACAAGAAACATGCGCAGACTTAATCGCGCGTAAATCATTAGTACCTCTTGTTTAGAAAAATAGGCTCTACCCACAAAAATTTAAAGTGAGCCGAGTTTCGTACATTACTCGAGAATATGCTAGTGTAGGTTGTCAGAACCCAGCAGAGACGTTTTGGAGCGACGAACTGCAACCTGAAGTGAAACTCTTCACCTGTGTGTTGCTTCCTCTCGAAGGGACAATTTGCTCGAAAATCAAGGCGAACAATGCAGTCCCTGGATCAAAAGGTCTCTGCTAAAGCTCCAATATTCAACAACTATTCACCGACCGAAGTGGAGGTGGCTCAAAGTGGTGGATATTTACCAAGCCGCGAAGCGGCACTGAGGTGAATAGTTGTTTTAGTAGATACTAGAACGGCGAGATAATGTAGCACGAAAAGATGATTTTAAATCATTTATTCCTCTAACGATTACAACATTTTCGCGCGAATGGCTCGGAGGTGAATAGTTGTTGTAGTATATAGTAAAACAGTGAGATAATATACAGCACAAAAAATTAATTTGGATGTTTTCTTCACTTGTCACGGATGCAAACCAGGATGCCATTTTTTCCCGAGTTGCTCGGAGGTAAATAGCACAGGATATTCGAAGTTTGACGAGCCAATCAGCGCCCGCGTTCAACGCTATCCACTGTTTTAGTATATGCTAACAAAGGATATCCCGAGTTTGAGTAGCCAATCAGCGCGCGCGTTCAACGCTATCCACTGTTTTGGTATATTTAGTAAATAAAACTCTTCTTGCGGCTGGTACGTCGGCTGATTATGTCCGCGGCTGAGAGAAAAATGAATATTTGGCCGAGAAGCGAAGCTTCGAGGGCAAATATCAAATTTTGACAACAATCTCTCAGCCAAGGACATTATCAGCTAACATACCAGCAGGCCAGAAAGGGGTTTATTTATTTTATAGCCCTCCCAAAACAAAAAACGCTCGTAAAAAAGCCAGTGTTGAATGTGATGGCGATACTTCGTTTTTTTTTTTTTTTTGATGCACTGTTAAAAGTTTGACTAGAAAGAAAGCCTGTCGGTCTCAGAAAAAAAATCCAATCATTTTAATTGTCACTGCGAGTCGAACACTCGAAAACAAGGTGCTTTTTCAGGCTTACTGAAAAAAAAATCAATTCAACCATGAAAGACAGAATATGCAAAATTTTATAGTTAGTAAACACAGTGTATTAAATTCTCTACTCTATAAAATGACTCAGTTTAAGTTCGCGTAGGATTAAATCTCTTAAGTCTGCTCATAACTTTCTTCACCTTCAAAGACATTGACAGCATGGTTTGTTGACTTTCTTGTACTTTCCTTGCGACCAGCTTTTTAATGTCACTATCACTAGACTCCAGAAAACGAGTTTTTTTTTCTTCCATGTAAAATGAAAACTCTTCTGCTGCCTTTTTTCCGCCGGCTTTATTTCTTTTCAACGGAAATGATCGCTACAGCATTTCGCAAGGCAAGTATCCACGTAAACGGGGGTTATTGCGTGATAACTATCCTTTGAGTTTGCACCAAGTGACGTAAATCAGCCAATAAAATCGCCCGAGAATTAATAGATGGGTTATAAACTAATTTAGTATCACCCAACTAGTGGACTAATGCAAATCCTGCATTTTGATTGGCTACTCTACTAGAGGACTATTAGTAATAGTCCTCGAGTAGTGAAAAGCGTGATGATTTCTTTCGTTTTATTTCCAAATAAATATTTTTTCAACTTTGTTAACTTTGTCCGACTAGTTGGGTGATACTAAAACAATTAGAGCCTTCACCCTCAAGGGCCACGGGTCAATAGCCCATTCGGCTTCGCCTCAGATCATGGGCTATTGACCCGTAGCCCTGCGGGCTACGGGTCTAATTGTTAAATATACTACATAATGTTGTCACCAAACGGGTTGGTGGTGGAGTGTTAAGGAAATGAGGAGATGAAGGCTAAGAGAACGACAACTGAATTTTTAACTTTTCGTGACTGCGATCATTTCGCGGTCATTCCGACTCGATCAGGATGCAAACTCCATGGCAACTTTGGCATTAATGACATGGAGGTTTATCGAGAAAATGAAAATTTATCGTTTGTGTCGTTATTCCGATCCTCCGTGTTACTTCAAATTTGGTCATTTCACCTCGTTGAAAGGGAGAGATCGGCAAAGAAATTTACCCAAATCATGTTGAACGCACGTGCGTGGCGTGCAGAGCCAATAGAGATTGTATTGGTTTTGTACACCCGCATTCCGTATAGAGCGAATTTTAATCGAGTGTCGTAAAACCGAACCAAAGTTATTACTTTGGCCAATCAAAAAGGACGGAGACAATCCAGTAAACCAATCAAAACTCGAGGTAATTACGCGTAGCCGACACAAAGCGCGGGAAAATGTGTACTCGCGAGCCACGATTGGTTTTGGTTTCACTTCTGATTGGTTGAAAAAGTGGCGCGAAAACTTTTAACCAATCACTGAGTGAAGTAATGCAAAACCAAAGTTATTCACTAATTACTTTCGATACTCAATTGAAAACCACTCTATTTAATTTTAGCTTGTTGATCCTATCTTATTTCAATCCCGTGACTTGGATGTACGTTTTAGTTTCGGCCCGAACTGCATTTAGTTAGTTAGTTTTGGTTCTGTTACCGGAAGGATCAGAAGTTTTCAGTGGAGTAAGTTGTGAGACGCTGAAGATTTGGAAAAGATCGGGAAAGCGGAACTGTCATTTTACGATATGATCTAGGATTCTTGGTTTTATAATAAATCAATCAAATCATAGTTCGACTAACTTTGATTGAGTGAAAACAAGTGATTGTCCGTAAAGTATATCTCCGTAATCATAGCGCATCGAAACTCGTGCCAAGTTGGTTGTTGAGGTTGGCCTTGAGTTCCGGTCGCTACAGAGATGAAGCATCCCGTTTACAGTACAGAGGAAACGGTAGGCTGCTAATCTCGTACCCAGATCTCACTCTGTCACTGGAAATGTGAGATCTGGTAAAGTTCGACAATACACCCTTTTTCATTGGCTACTAAAAAAAAGGTTGCGGCAATGCAATCTACGCTCTGATTTGCTTATTTCGTGGGGCACTTCAGTGAAGGTAAAGTGAAGGTTTAGTTTCGCAAGTGCATGTGCAGTTTTGGAATAAATGCCAGTTGTGCGGAGGAAAGTTTTGTTTTTCTCCGACGCCGGAAAAGCTTTACAGTCGAGGAAAATCATTTAAAAATTTGCGACGTTTGTGTAAATGGTACCGACGAAACCCCCACGTACCCTGCAACTCGATAAAGTTCTGCGTAGCTGGCTACGCGGTACGCAGAAACTAATAATCTCGTTCTTAAAGCGTGACTCGCGAATTAAGTAGTGATTAATTGTGAATTTTACGGTTAGAGTAACTACATTTTTCACGAGATCGTGTCAAGAAAATAGCGCTCGTTGCAGTGATTAGGTCTAAGCACTCTTAAACATTTTAGTTTTTCAATTTACGGTTTGGCTAACTACACTTTGCTCGAGATCGTGTGAAAAAAATAGCACTCGTTTATTGATTGAGCCCAAGCGCTCGTTTCATTGATTCTGCAGTTGCTCTGACAATTAAACAATCTCGACCGTTCAAAAACAATCGCCTGTAGCGCTTCTTTCTGTTTCGACTTAAGTTTAAGGTTTCCTTGTCCTCTGCCCAAAAGAATCTCTTCAAGAATACTCTCGAAATCCATATTTATTCCGCAAAATCACCCAAAATCACAACAGAGAGTACGGACATGCGCAGTGATAGAAAAGCCCGTATTTTGGGCCTCGCTGGCACTAGCATGCTCGAAACCGAACTGTACCAGATCTCCCTTCCGTATGACCGTGGGAGATCTGGGTACGAGATTAGTAGGCTGCTTAAAGGAAGGGGGGGGGGGGGGGGTTTCTCGAAAGTCCCGAAACTTTTCAGACGCATTTCGGTTGACATAAAACGCTTTGCATCTCCAAGAGAAAAACGTTTCAAGTAATGAAACTTTGCAATTGTTTTTTTTTTCCAAGGTATTGAAAACATGTTGAAAGATCCATTTTTCATAATAAGAAGATTTTAGCCTTTCGGGCCCGAAAAGCTTTCGCGGCTTTTGAGAAACAGGCCCCTGGTCGTCAATAAAGCGTGAACATTCTCGTATACTAACTTACAAGAAATGTATATATTTGAAGTGCGGGCTATAGACGAAAGAGAGAAATGATCCATTTCTCTCTTTCGTCTTTAGCGCGCACTTCAAAAATATACATTTGTTTCATAGAGTCCTTTCGCGGGAACACAAGAGCCCAACAAATTAACCTGCTCCCAACTGAGTGGTTTCATAGTCAAGTGAAGCTATGATCTTCGCAGTTATGAGAGCAATTTTTGCAATTGCGTGGAGAAGCCTGAAAAATTCAGGACTTCAACGGGGTTTGAACCCGTGACCTCGCGATTCCGGTGCGACGCTCTAACCAACTGAGCTATAAAGCCACTGACGTTGGGAGCTGGTCATTTTGTGAGTTCTAATGGTCCCGTGAGGAATGAATCAATGATAAAATGGTATATATGAAATGAATCATATATGAACTGCGGATATGAAATCAAGTGAAGCTATGATCTTCGCAGTTCATAGTCTTCATAGCTCAGTTGGTAGAGCATTGCACCGGTATCGCAGAGGTCATAGGTTCGAATCGTTGGAATCACCTGAATTTTTCAGGTATCTATCAGAGACAATTACTTATATTAGGCTTACTTAGCAACAGAACGGGAACGTCTTTGGCGACGGCACGCGTAGAAAAAATACCAATGAGAATTCAGAATAGAGTAGAATCCACTCTTTTCTTCTTTATTCTGAATTCTCATTGGTATTTTTGCTGCGGGCGATGTTGCCACTGACGTCCCGCTCTGTTGCTAAATAAGCCTATTGTCCAAATAAGTGCGACGATCATTTCTCTCTTTCACATTAACTTGTCTTTCTTTTTCGAGAACTTGCTCCATATCTGAGAGCAAACTGGCAAAGAATAAGCTGAAATCAAACAAGTTCATTTCTTCTTTGATTTTTGGCAAAGCGTAAATTGCAGTCCGTTTGACATTTATAGTAGATCTCTCTATTGGTTTTTTCCATTATACCTATTCTTCTCTGCCGTTCTCGTTCCCGTTCACAATGTCGTTGCTTATAAAGCTTCCTAACGCGAATCAAGGCCAACTCCCGGCCGTTTGGAGGATAAAACCAAGAAACAGGTTTCACGTTGGAGAGACGTTTTTTTTACAAGATGTTTTCCGTTTAGTTTATAAATATAACTGCTTGTCACGTGAAAGGACGACACTCGCAACTTGATAGAAAGTCTTGAAACTCTGAGATAAAACTAACCGAACAGCGAGTTCCAACCTTCTGCTTTAACGTGTCCAACACAAACACTGATCGTTCTCGTTAAAACTACAATGAGGATAACTTAACACTCCACACCTGTCCACATGCACTTCCTACCTGAGCAGCCATACGACACATGACATGCCTTGGCACTACCGCTGGGAAAACTGCTAAGTGACAGCTGCTCCGCAATGTCAATACCCGATGTTGTTGGGTCGATCTGTGGATGTGTACGTCTCCCTCGCTGTTAGAATTAATTGTTCCTTCGTTCAACATAGGTAATGAAAGAAAAGTGAGTTAAATCTGAAATCCGCGTTCGTGCGATCGCTTTCAAATGCAATGAGCAAAATCACAAGTGTCACTTGCGGGATTATCTCTATCTCTATATCTCTTCGTGCTATAAGGCACATAAGGCTTTGACATTTTCTTTCCATCCACTTCGGTTTGCTGCTAAAAACAACATGGAGGAGAATGGTTGAAGACGAAAGACGAGTAGCTGGGTGGCAATCATGGACGACTGTCAGAGCTGTAGCAGCAAACTTGCGGGATTATAAAACTCGTATTTTGATAAAATCTTCAACTCCGAAAGTATGAGAAAATGTGGGGTACTTCTGGGTACTTCTCTGCCAAAATATCGTTTCACCATCGATCTCCACGAGTGAAGTCCATATATCCACAACTGTATAAATAACTTTATTCATGACCTCTCTTCGGGTCAGTAATCACATTTTGACCTCTCTTCGGGTCAGTGATCACATTTTGAATTATCAAAATATGAGTAGTCTTCCGTGAATCTCGATGAATAAATACCAGAAATTGAAATACAAAGTTATGACGTATTGATAGGCGCAAATCACTCTTCATTATAATTGACAAAACCTACGAAATAATCACGAAGAAGATCGTGTATTTCATCAACCGAGCGCGCCATTTTGCAATTCCCCTTGGGACAAGATACCGAAAAGATGTCTGAGATGCTATTTATTCGTCCTCTGGGCCGGTTCAAAATACTCTTGACCATAACGTAGATCAGTTCACGCCCAGTCCCGTGGACGGCAATTAGGGAAACACAACGAAGAAATAATGCACCTGTCACTGTAAACCCCCACCCCGGGGAAACATGGGGCATTAGCCACAAAGCAAAACCAAACAAGGATAATGCCCTACATGCAGGGGACATATTTTTGGGTCTAATCCCCACCAAAATGAGCATAATCCCCCACCTAATGGGGACAAAAAAACTCCTTGTTTAAGCCCGCAGTATTACCTTCAGAAGTCCAAAAAGGATGCATGAAGGGCGAAGCCCTTAAGACTTCTACGCACTAATTCTTCAAGAACAACTTTTGAGGAGAACATTTACAAATTCAAATCACGTCTCCGTGCTAGAGGCTATTCAAAACGTCTGATTGAGGCACTCCTATCAGACATCAAATTCACAGAAAGGGAATCAGTGCTGAAGCAAAGGAATGAAATCCTTAAGGATATCTTGCTCTTTGTGACTCAGTATCACCCGGCAGTGCCAAACCTTAAGCATGTTTTATCAAAAAAATGGCACTTGATACAAAACCAGCCTTCTCTACGGCAAATTTTCAAAGAGCTACCAACGATATCTTTCTCAAAGGGGAAATTCTAAAAAGACATGCTCGTACGAGCAAAGCTTTAAAGAGGTCAAAGACCGTAAAAACTGTACAAAAGTCTCAACCGTTAAGAAGTTGTGTAGGTCTTTCAATCCTTGCTACTTCTTACTGTGCATATTCTGACCCCTTTCCAACTGGGTTATTAAAGTGTCCTTACTCCTCCTTGCTCGGACAAGGCAACGGACTAAAATGTACTAATCCCCTACCCCATAGGGAAAAGCAAAGGCCAAAATGTAACAATCCCCCACCTTTCTGGGAAGGCAACGCAAAAACGAATTAAGGATTTGTATGGGAAGACAAGACTTGAGACCTGCATGACAAGATAATATTTTGTCTCCACTCCACAACAAATAACAACACAGCATCGCTGAACCAAATAAGTTTATTTTGGGAGGGCCTGGCGAGAACCAACCCGAACACTATATAACACAAACAATTTACAAACTAC
>NC_090888.1:53281628-53311628 GCF_036669925.1 Montipora capricornis
TCAGAGCTTAGGAAAAGCTACAAACAACACGGTTATCTGGACAAAATAATTCACGACACACGGTTAATTTTTTGGACGTTTCACGCCACACGCTTAACCCCATTGAGACCCTCCATTAGCACCCTCTGATTGGGACAAAATGCAAGCCAATGCCAAAACTTTTTTTTAATTCCCGCTTGTAATTCAACAACCTCGTTCCCAGGGTCTCTCTTCTCTGCCTCCATTGTCGTTGAGAGAAGACCCTGGTTCACGCTGGTCACGTGTCTCCCAGAATCTGGGAGGTTGGCGAAATGTGTGTTAGGGGATGGGTGGCAATGTAGGCTTTGTTGACATTGCAAAGAAGGGAATCAGCACGCAATTGATTTTGTGGCCAGATAACCATTGACAAAACGTTTGACAGCAGTATTTTATGTACTACACATATGGAACCCGATGTGAAAGAAAAAAAGTTGTGGTCAAATCGATCAGACGCCACAGAAAATATCCTAACGTTATTCAAGTTTTCATTCGTGTGAAGGTCCGGATCAACGAAGGATGCTAATAGTTTGCGACAATTTTAAAGGAAAGAAGATTTTGTCGTGCAAGAAAACAAGCGATACGGCTATCCATGGAAAACAAACATGTTCAGCGATCAGCCGGTGTGTTGTTATTTAAGTTCTCGAGTCACATATCGACCTCAAATCTATCAAATCAAACTGTATTAGCATGTGCAGGTATTTCATTTTGTTCTTTGATTTTCGTTTTTCTTTCGAACGTTAAACAACGTGATTGCTAAGGTCGCAATCTTGTACAGCGAGTTGACAGTTTGACTTATGATATTTATATTTCAACAACTTCGTGTAAATTGTCGATGTCGTTAAGATTTTTTTTACCACTGCACCGCGCATTAATAGCGTGTATATTTTTAGTCGCAGTAAAATAAAAGAGACATTTTTATCAAGCAAACGTAGTGTTTGGTGTATTCTTTTATGTTAGTGTTTGTTCTGAAGAAGCAACTTTGGCTACTAACGAAATTAATTATTTTTAAAGCGAACGTCAATCGCGCTCGACATTGAAGTCGTCTTGTCGATCACAAAAGCTCTTGCTTTTAGTTTGACCGCTTTTGTGGGAATTCATCTCCTGTGGGAATATAACATCAGCTCTTTTGACCTTTTTATTTTAGAAATGCCTTGTTAAACGAATATTTTTTCGCCCAGTTGCGGTTGCGGGATCAAAATATAACGAAAACACTACCCTAGTGGAAAAATGTTTATCGACGAGTGCCACGTGACCAGCGTGAACCAGGGTCTTCTCTCAACGACAATGGAGGCAGAGAAGAGAGACCCTGGGAACGAGGTTGGTAATTCAACGTCTAATTCAATTCTGGCTTTCGTTTATACCTGGAAATAAAATGGGAATCCATTCCCGTGTTGCTTATTTTCTGCAGCACGATTTTTATTTTCCTGTCTCTGATCTTCAAGTTACGCCTAAACGACCGCGAAAATTGGATGTGTAGTGTTAGAAGTTGTGATGTCATGTTACCACGTGACGCCAATCTAAATAGGGGCGTATCCGCCAAAGTGTATTCAGTATCCAGTATCTATAGTAGTTTCGATTTTAATTAGGAGTTTTCAAGTACGGTTATCAAATAGTTTCAAACGGTGTCAGAGTACAGTAAGACGCGGTATTAAAGAGTTAGGAATTCAAGTACTCTTTGATCGTCAGTCTACACATGGGATAGCCGTCGGCACAACAGACGCTTTAAAAAAACCATCGGGTATTTTTCTGTAGAAAGCTGTTTTACGTTTTCAGCCATCTCAGTGCCATCCTGAGCAGCCTCAGTCTTCCTTACTAAGCACTCACACAGTGCAATATCAAAATTGAATCAATGTGACGTCCCCAGAGTCATCAAAGATTGCGATAAACTTAAGCGATAAACTAGTTTAGTCTGTCTACGCATGCTCTGTAAACAACATCTTGAGACCAATATGGCCGCTCCAGAGTGAACTTAGAAGTTAATGTAGGATAATTTAGTTCGAAGGTATAGTATAGACTATGGGGCTAGCTACCAGCTCATTCTATAACAGGCCCCAGTTGTTCGAAGGGTGGATAGCGCTGCACACTGGATAAATCACTATCCACTGGATAACTGAATTGGTTTTGCTAGTGTTTATCCGCTGGATAGTGATTTGTCCGGTGCATAGCGTTATCCACCTTTTGAACCGAGGCCTGATGGAAAATTGTTTTCGACGTGTGTTTAAATGACTTCAAGAGTCGGACATTATTCTTTAAAGTATGATGTAATATTCGGGATCTTCTTTGTCAAGAGGATTTTATCAGCGCTGCCCAGTCAACAAGAGGCTAAAATTAGTCTTACCTCGGGATTGCATTTTATCCTCAAACAATACTCCCATTTAGCACGGCTGAACAATGCCTGTCGCGTATGACTGAGTCTGTGTTTGATCAGGGGTGGTATTCATGGAAGAATACTTAAGGTAATTCCCTTGAAATTGTTCTACTATCAAACTTTTTTGGAAACTTGGCATAATTAACATTCATGATATGAACATTAAAAAAATGCAATAAAAAAATGGGGTCACAGTGCTTGTTTACGCGTCAGCAGGCTCGTAAAATGGGGTATTTTTACTGTCTTCGCGTTAAAAATTCGAATCACCTTCATACAGAATTAAGTCTTGGTTACTTCAAAGACACAAAATTTTATTTTGAAAATAGAGCTTCTTTTATTTAAATAAGCAGTAATGCTTCATTTACGCCGACTTTGATTTCCTGGTTGTGGGAATAGTGCACTTTTTGGGACAGTTCCGTGGTTAGCTTGAAGTCCTCGCCTTGGGTAAAATACATCCAGTACGAAACTGTTTTCCAAAAAAATTCATGTTCTACCATCAAACTTCTTTTCTTCTTCAAATATGTTCTTTATTAGACTGTTCCTAGCAAATACCTGAAAAAAAAAATCGGGGGTCACCGTGCTCGTTTTAGAGAAAAGGAGCATTTATTTCGCTATCGGGTTTAGTTTGAGCGAAATCTCTTACGTTTTGTATGCGCACGTGCTTATGTGCGCGCAATCTCGTCCCCAGAGCCAACGTGTCTTTTCGTCAGCGCCAAGACGGAGCTCTGGAATAATCAAATTTCAAAACTGGGTTGATTGGCTAATTGATTCGTCAAACTGCTCATGCGTAAATTACCGAGTGTAAAATAGCTGGTAATTTACGAATATGGCGCAAAAATATCCAACTAAACTTGTAAACACGAAGATTTGCCGCTGCTGTTGTAAACCCTCGAGTTCTAATGATCGCCCCATCAACCTCGTACCCAGGGTCTTCTCGGCTTTCAATATGGCGGCGGGTCTCCTGGCACACAGCAGATCACGTGATCAAGATTTGTCCATCGAGGATGGACAAATATGCAAATTTTTTCAAAATGGCGGCAAGGAATAAGGTGAGAGAAATCTGGGTACGACAACTTCCAACAAACAAAATGGAGTACGAAGGGGGAACCCAAAGCTGTAAAATTTGATGTAACAAACCCAAAATACGGATGGATGAATGCACGAGCAACGAGAATGCGGTAGATGACAGAGAAATCTTGCTTTTCTTTTCATTTCATGTTATTTTAAACCAATGCAATTTTATAGACGGCTATTATTTCTCGGGGCTGTGATTTTTCAACAGTTTGGAAACTGCCATTGCACACAGTTTCACCCGTAACATCACAGACATTTGATTACCGTAAAATCCAGTGAGCTAAGGTTTAATGAAAGCCCTGGTTCTAGCTATTTAGGCACGGAGGTGTGCTCACTGTCTTCCGTAATGTATAGCTTATATTGCATGTTTATTTTCGATCAATTAAACCTAGTGTCATTAATTTTTCATACACTTGAATGATTATCTGATTTCTTATCGGTGTATATGAGACTTGTGACAACGACTTTCCCCAGCATACATTGACCCAAAGCTATTTTCCTAAAAGGAAGTATTATTATACCACATATCTGTGGTACTTCATTTTCACAGTGAAACCATTTGATTGTTGTATTGTGGTTTTATCTCATCTCATCGATTGACTACACGTATTGTAATGTCAGTGTAAAATCAGCATTTCAATTCTCTTCTGATTGCCAACTTGTTATTGTAAATATATTTTGAGGTAAAGTTCATGACATAATCAAGCCAATGTACATTGTTGAACATGCTATCCATAGGATTAGCAATCTGCTTCTTGCACTTTTCAAGCTATAAAAAGAACTTTTCCATGTCTTGTCCTACCAGTGAAGACAATGTGATGTCTTGGAATTCTGCTCATGAAATCTATTGGGCCTAATTAAAAAAGGGCACAATTTGTGAAAGTCCTAGACACAAGCATCTCATCATCTTTAGCAGTTCTTGTCGAATGAGCTCAGGGTTAGGGATGGATCTTTGCTGTTTTATCAAACTGGCTTTTAATCTGCTGTTTTGGAGGCAGTGACAATAGCACGGTTTGTTTTATTTGCCTCCATTCCTTAAACTACATTTTTGTTTCGTTTCATTTACTCAGAAACGAATTGTATCTATTTAGAATTCAGGGTGAACTATTTACACAAATTATGAGGTAGAGTGGCCATTCAAAACAGAGTTTGTAATTATTGAACATCTAAACATCTCTGAAATGAAAAAACAAACTTGTAAACATGTGAACCTGAAGTATAGCAAATCATAATGCTGACAAACACGAAAGTGAAGGAAATGGGTCATAAATATGAAGTTTTCACTATCTGAATGATTTTGGGTTACATTAAGGGTATATATTGTTGAAAAATCCAAAGCTATCTCTCTTCGTGGTAATAAGTAATGTAAACAATCTTCACACTGGTGAGTTGTAGTAGTAAATTGGGTTTTCCAGGAAACAGTTATTTTAAAGCTAGTACTGGTAACTTCCTAGGTTCACATGTAACACAAGTAATGGAAGATTCACAGAAAATGGAATTTGAAATTTTATGCTGTTGTATTTGAAGGAAAATTAGGTACATGTATTTGTAGACAAGTATCATTATGTTCTTGTCTTTAATGGTTAATATTCCTTGACGGGCTTCTAACCATTCAGAGAGTTTGCATCCACATTTTTGTCCTTCTTTGTTGAGAGTTTCAATAGACGAAGCGAAATCTGTATGACCAACCAAGTGACCCACACTGCAGTATTTTATCTTTTCTCCTGCCCTTACCATTCCAGAAACAAAACACTATTTCTTTTTGTGAAATAGTTTCTTGTTGCTGGTGAAGTTGCAAATTTCCTGTGCTTTGTCACCTTCAATTTTTTTTCCCAATCCCTGTGTCCAGTCTGCAATCTTCCCCCAAATCACTCAATGTACCACATCTTCAGACAGTAATCATAAATGCCACAACTTGAGCAATGCTAGAGAATATTTCCAAAGCATGTTTTGAAAACGAATAAAATTATTGGAGTACAAGAAAACTCTCAGGAGTGTGATGCTAAAAAAGTCATGTGTACAAAATTAAACAATACTGTTTAATATACATATTTATATTTTTCATGGTGAAAACATGGTGAAAACATTGAACAACAGTAACAATCCTCGCGTCGGGGAATTATTATTGTGAGACGGCAAAATGAACCAAAACGTAAAGGTACGAACGAAATAAAATCACTTGATTACCGTTACGTCTTTCAAACGCCATTATATCCTTCTATATATAGAGCGATCGCTATGCCAGAGGTCGTGAAAAGCCAACGTAGCTTTAATTGGAATCGAGGCCTGATGTAGATCACCGTGCAACGTGAAAAAACAGCGAATTATTTTGACTGTTATGCTTGTTAATTTGCGGCTGCTTCTTACGGAACAGCTACAATTTTAAAAATGATTTAAACACGAATTCTGTTCTTCTTCTGGCTCTCCTCACTAGCCGCCATCTTTCTTTCGACATTAAACCAATTAGAGTTCATGTGAGAAAAGCACCAATCAGCGATCTTTTTAGTTCACTGTGTGCCAGGGTCTTCTCAAGACCCGCCGCCATATTGAAAGCCGAGAAGACCCTGGGTACGAGGTTGATCGCTCCATTTCACTTTTCGGTGAAACCGGAACTCCTAAAATCTTGGAGTTCCGGAAATTGATTATTCCAGAGCTTCGTGTCTTGGCGCTGACCGAAAGATACGTGGGCTCTGGGAACGGGATTGATGTGCGCGCTGATGACGCGAAAATCGTGCGCAGTAGGGATGCGCAATGCAATACTAAGGAATTACCTGTGTGACAAATACAGCCAAGAAATTATCTCAACTGTTATTACAGTTCAATCTATGTCATTCAGATGCACCCGAAAACACTTCGTGACTAATTTCAATTTTTCACCACACCAGAATAACTAAAAGTGAATTTAAGAATGCTGTTTCATCTCTAGAACATGCCTTGTTTAGCACACTGGCGAAGCGATTTTCTTTAAAACCCCTTTAAATGTAAAACAATATCACAACATGGGAAACGTTGAATATGTTAATCAAATATAATGTTTTGATAGGTTGAGACTGAGAATACGTAGCATGTCTTCTGGAGGTAAACACAAAAAGATTGGCGACAGTTCTGCCGGAGATGAACACTGCGGAAACAAGGGGGAAATCATTGAAGCTGTATTAGTCGAAGGCGAACACGAAAACACTGGGGAGCACGCCTTCCGTAAGATTACGGATTTGGTCTTCAATACGACGTTTGACGGAGATGACCAAGTGGACTTCTCCTCAGAATTTATTGGAGGTGAACATGCAAGGATTGGAGAGTTCATAAAGATCGATGAACTAAGAGTCCTCACACTTTCAAATGGTGTAGTGATAAGGTTCGAGGAGATTATAGCGCTTGCTGGCGATTTTTACGGTTTACCGCATCAACCAATCATCGATCCCGTTGACCAAGAGGACTCTGGTCGGCACCAGCGCTTTACAGATGCTTACAATACCTTGGCACGTTCATCGAAGGATGAGCTACAGGATGAGTTAGAAAAGCTCTTGGCCACGTTACACAAAGAAATTGAGTCTCGTGAGGAAGTTGCTGCAAAAATATGGGACGAAATCACTGGTGGTATATGGTTTGGTGGAGTGCCAGTCAAACCGGGGAGGATGCTGAAATTGGCTGAAAATAACCACGACCATTTTCTCCCTTATGCAAAGCATTCGTACGCCACTGGTCATCAGCGGGCGATAGAAAAAGCACGAGAAGCTGGAAATTGTCGCCCGGAGGAAGCGAAGAGGCTTCTTCATGAAGCGTTTTCCATGGATGCGTTTGCTTGCCATTTTCTGACTGATAGCTTCGCGAGTGGACACATCAGGTGATTAATTGGCATGATCAACCTCATGTTTATGTTACTTTTTCCTTGTTCAAGTCGTTTTAATAACTACGACGATGTAGGCAGTGACGATGTAGGGTGCTTGCCTTGAGATCCGGAGATCCCGGGTTCAAGACCCGCTCTGACCACTCGCTGAATTTGTTCCTGGTAGTCCCTGGTTCAACTTCCCAGCTGCACTTGTAAATAGCCAACTGGTTTGCCTCCGGCCAGTTGGGATTCTTAACAGTTGTTGTTGTTGTTGTGTTCTGTTGTTTCGTTGATTGTTTCATTGGCCCTAAAAAGCCCGTATGGGGAGCGGTATTGTATTGTATTGCATTGTATGTAAGCTGTTTCGGGGCGTGAAGTTGGCTTTAATTTTTAAAACTGAATCCTAAACCTCTTTAGAACGGTTGAACCACAATATTTAACATGTTATGATGCATCAGTTTACATATTTCAAAACACTCAGTGTGCGTGTTGTTTAACATGATTTTGAAAGCGCAAATTTGCGGTGATAAAAGAACTGATCTCATTCACAAAGGATTAAAATCAAAGGATAAGACAGATTGAATACTTAAATTAGTATCATCACCATCATATCTTTTTGTTATTCTTCCCTTGTTCATGCATTTTAATAACTCTGACGAGGTAAAAATGAGATTGTTTGGGGTCTGAAGTTGGTCTTCATTTTCAACATGCTGCGTTGATAAACAATCAGCATAATGGCATCGCAACTACCAAAAGTCCTGGCAAAATGCCTTATCTGGAACGATTGAACCACAATATTTAAGATCCTGTAATGTTAGTATTTTAGTATGGTTTAGTATCTTACAGTAAGTGTGCGTGTTGTTCTATACAACTTTGAAAGCTCACATCAATGGTGATAAACGTAGTACTGATCTCCTTCACAAGGGAGTGAACCAAACCGCTAGGATACAGTACAAGGGCACCCAACGTCAATTTTCGGAAAATATCTGTTCGGAAGACGATTTGAGATCTAGAATTTTCGGAACATTTGTTGTAAAATTTCTTGCTTGCCTGCCTGTCCTAGGATTTTCGAATATCTAAAAAACGGTATAATTACCCATTTTTAACGGATTTTTACCCTAAAAAGGTCACCTAGAATTTTCGGGAGCCTTTATTCCGGCTGAAATTTTCGACAAGGGAAGTTTTGATCCCTATAATTTTCGGATCACTAGACTTTCAACAAGGGAATCCGAACAGATGGAAAACTTTTAGGGGATAAAGATATGGCTATATCTACCGTTTAAAGACTAAAATACGTTTAACAATGCTATGTTTAAGTGGTTTTGAACTATATTCTCGTTGGGTGCCCCTGACAGTATCAGCCAGACCTCATGGTAAAGCACTTGGTCAGACGTAAAGCACTGTCCTAAGTGAGTGGTGAACTCAAGGTTAACTAGTTTTTCGCCCCGTTCACAACAAACCTTAACCATGTTTTAAACATGTTTAGTTAAACACGGTTTCAAAGTGTTTTGTTTTTTAAATCATGAATACTGATTTTCGTCAACTACAAATTTAACACACATCAAAGCATGTATTGAAACTCACCTGAATGATGTAAAAGCCAGTCCTACATTTTCTGTGACCAATTTTCTTTTGTTAAACCTACTTTAATTAAGCATGTCTTGTTGGTGTGAATGGGTAATCTGATATTTATTTGACTCCATATATCTCTGGATAAAAAAAACGAACAAAAACAAAACTAACTCATTCATTTATAATAGAACAGCAAGAATGGACCTAACAAGTAACGCAAAGCTGAAAATTTCTCCATTTTTTACTTGACCACCCTCTCCTTTAGACACCCTAATATCCCGCTGTTACTTGCAGGACACCACGAGTTGAGCTGGGAAAGGGAACTAAGCTTGGAAGAGATGGCCACTTGCTCTGTAAGTACATGCACGATGAAGACAACAAGTTTGGCCTGCGTGTCACAAACAAGAGGGGAGATAAGTGGATTGCATTTGGCGATGGAATGCTATTGAAAGAAAAGAGCAAAGATAACCTAAGGATTGCAGCCGAGGCTGTTCAGAATTCTGTCAATCAAGTTTATGAGGCTTACAGAAACCCCGGAAAAGTTCTTGACCATGCTGTGGTGATTGATCTGGTACCTTTTGTTGACCAGGAAGAGCCAAACAACACTCCGTTGTTCCAAGTTAAAGATGGAAAACTCCACAGAAGGTCAGACATCTATAATCTTCAGAGCAAAAAAACAACCACTAATTGGTGGGGGCCGACGACGGCAGCATTGTTATTGGTTTACGACCCCAAAGACTCTGCCATATAGACAGTGTAAAACCTTTGAGATCTGAGTGTTTGATTTCAGTGATCCATAAATTTGGCAAGCAAGTGTTAAAACGTTTTTTTTCCCTGATTTCTGTGATTTCCATTAACCCTAACCTAATACCATCGACATTCAAATAACGTATTCTGCTATGGATAATAGGCTTAAACAAGCCGTACAATCAATTTGTTAGCGTTGATACTAACAAAACCTTTTTCTTTCATTTAAATTTAACAATGTTTTAAAACCAAAAATATATAAATTGGACTATTATTAAGAAATTACAGATTAAAAGGTGGATTTTATGTTTAAGATAAAGGGGGTTACATTATAAGTAGCCTCCTTTGTCATAGATTCGCTATAAAAATAAACAAGACCAGGGAAGAAAGAAAATGGATACTAACAGAACGGAGGACACAAGGGAGTTGTTAATACGCTCCCACAGAGGCTCTTTGGCTCACACGTTCACACGTTTAATTATTTTGTAATGTCTTCTCCCATTTTGAGGTCTTTTAATCTTTTAAGCTTTGGTAATAAATTCAGTTTAAGGATAACAAAACGGGATCTTGAGTAAAATTTGAGATCACGGCGCGGAACTCCAAAAGGCCGGATCCTTGCGTGTGAGATTTGCAGTCCAAGCCTCTGAGGGCACACCGTCGGCTTCCGTTGATGCCACTCTCAGAGCTGACGAAACTACCAACGAAAAATAAAGTGACTTTACTTCACTGTCATAAAGGAGATGAAAAATGTTAACCTCGGTCAATGAAATGACGAACCGATCATTTTCGTTCGTGACTCAGGGGAATTCGAAAAAAATGCGAGTGCTCCTTTGCAAGAGTCGAACATACGACCTTCAATTTCCTTACTACAATTGCTCGGATTCCCTGCTAAGGAGCTAAAGGGGATTCGTTGGAGCTATGCCATTAAACTACAATTACAGACAAAACTATTGGGTAGGTTAGAGACTTACCCTAAAAGAATGTCTTTCATATGGTGCGCTTGTGGAGGCCAGCGAATTCGCACAGGTGTGAAATAAGAACCGACAGAAAAAAAAAAGAAAAAAACTAGGACCAGGAGATTCCCACCGGTTCTGATAGAACGTGGCTACTTTCAGATACCTAGTCGTTCACGACTGCTTTGGCAGAGACGGTTCCTCTCTTGTACAGGACCTAAAATCAAGCCTAATCCTCTTTGCTGTTGTAAATGGGTAGTTTGCGTTTAGACAAAGGGACACAGCGAAATGTTTGTCAAATGGAGATCGCATTATGAATCTACTGGTGATGGACTCTTGCTCGCATCTGATTGGTTGCTTTTCTAGACACGCAACTTACGCAATTAAAAAGAGTTTGAAAATTCCGATCTTCAATTGGACTTGAATCTGACTTCCTCGGTAATTGCTACTGATGATGAAATCACATCTGCTGGGAGAAAGTAGATTCATTGGGCTCACGGGTTTCCGTGAAAGAATTTAAAACTGAAATAAAAAGGACATGAATCGCAAATAATAGAGAACTGAATGGAGGAACATCCTCGCACACGTGAACTTTGTTAGAAGTTATTTTTTTCCTTTATCGGTAGTTCCGATAAATTATCCGAGAGGACTCAGTGAAAATCTTATCATCTGCTGATGAAGTTACACTGAAGGCAGCGCCTTATTTCATTTAGTTTAAGATCCTGAGTGTTGGTCGCGACCCCGCGAGGTCTTGCTCGTTAGTCCGATGCACGCCCAGCAGAGCAAGCCGATGAACGGTTGGTTCTGTGACGATGCCCTAACGCCTGAAATGTCTGTACACTATACGGACCCAAAATTATCACACCAACAAAGTCGATGCCAAATACATTATCTTTTTTATTTTCCTCGATAACTGAAGATAGCTACGTTTACAACATCCCAAGCTACATAGTCCGGCAACAGAGCTAAAAATATCAGAGAGTAGCGCAGATAAAATCTTATTGAACACAAGTAACGCAAGATCAGCATGCGTTGGCAACGGCTGTACCATCAAAAGTTTAGGACATCTTCTGCAAAGTCCAGATCTCCGATACTGGCCTGAGACACTGTCCGATCAGTCGTAAGAAGATCATCCAACTATATGAATAAAAAACAAAGCATCGTAAAGGAAATGATCACAACGCTAGAGACTTAAAAAAAAAAAACGCGGTACGCCGCGGTTTGAGCCAACTCGGTCTTCCGCTGTAAACAAAATATGCACCACTGTAATAGAGCATTCTTTTTGGACACTTTTGTGTCAATTAATATTAACGAAGATGGAGTCGTCAAGGAACTGCTTTGGTTATAGAGTCTACATCTGCTTTCCACTGGCGATCCAAGCATATGAACAAGAAACATGCGCAGACTTAATCGCGCGTAAATCATTAGTACCTCTTGTTTAGAAAAATAGGCTCTACCCACAAAAATTTAAAGTGAGCGTTTCGTACATTACTCGAGAATATGCTAGTGTCGGTTGTCAGAACCCAGCAGAGACGTTTTGGAGCGACGAACTGCAACCTGAAGTGAAACTCTTCACCTGTGTGTTGCTTCCTCTCGAAGGGACAATTTGCTCGAAAATCATTAGGCGAACAATGCAGTCCCTGGATCAAAAGGTCTCTGCTAAAGCTCCAGTATTCAACAACTATTCACCGACCGAAGTGGAGGTGGCTCAAAGTAGTGGATATTTACCAAGCCGCGAAGCGGCACTGAGGTGAATAGTTGTTTTAGTAGCTAAATAAGCCTATTGTCCAGATAAGTGCGACGATCATTTCTGTCTTTCATAATAACTTGTCTCTCTTTTTCGAGAACTTGCTCCATATCTGAGAGCAAACTGGCAAAAAATAAGCTGAAATCAAACAAGTTCATTTCTTCTTTGATTTTTGGCAAAGCGTAAATTGCAGTCCGTTTGACATTTATCGTAGATCTCTCTATTGTTTTTTTCCCATTACACCTATTCTTCTCTGCCGTTCTCGTTCCCGTTCACAATGTCCTTGCTTATAAAACTTCCTGACGCGAATCAAGGCCAACTCCGCAAGAAACAGGTGCCACGTTGGAGAAACGTTTTTTTTACAAGATGTTTTCCGTTTAGTTTATAAACATAACTGCTTGTCACGTGAAAGGACGGCACTCGCAACTTGATAGAAAGTCTTGAAACTCTGAGATAAAACTAAGCGAACAGTGAGTTCCAACCTTCTGCCCTAACTTGTCCAACACAAACGCTGATTTTTCTCGTTAAAAGTACAATGAGGATAACTTAACACTCCACACCTGTCCACATGGACTTCCTACCTGCGCAGCCATACGACACATGACATACCTTGGCACTGCCGCTGTGAAAACTGCTAAGTGACAGCTGCTCCTCAATGTCTTCGGGAATGCTTATGTCACTGTTCAAAGAACAACCAATGAGGACAGTTTTCGGTAAAGCGTGGTAAAAGTCAACAAAATTCTTTACATAAGCCAATTTTCTATTTTCGAATTCCCCATAATACACTTTGTTTGCCCCCCAAATTTTGCATAAAATATTGTTTTCAAATGTTCTTGGGGACACTGCATATTCCAAATAGCATTTGAAAAGTTTATGTTTATTAATCGACAACGTTTGCACATCAAGTTGATACAACATAAAAAATATAGGCAAGTCAAAGAACTACATATCAAATATACAAGCAATGATAGTAATTAATCTAAAAATTGTCGAAACACAACGATCTTTAAATAATGAATACTTTGTACTAGAGGCAATTTTACTGTCACGCAAGTAAATGTAGTTAATGGATCGTGACGCTATTATCTGTAACCCTTTCATAACGGCTCTGTTTTCGGTGTAGCGATTGTGCTGTCTAGTTGCCAGGGTCAGCAAACACTAAGGATTTATTGTATCCTGGCTTTGAACTTCACGGCTTTGTTGTCTCTAGCGGGGCTAGTACGATCCACGGCATTGGCGCTTTTTCACGTGTAACACGTGTTGACACGTGTAACACTAAGTTGGTGTTGTGAATTGTTTTAATGCTCTGATTGAATTTCTTGAAACAAACTTACATCAAGCTCAACGCCAATCACTCTTGATATAATTTTTCCATTACTCGCTCCTTCGACTCGAACCCACGTATGTAAAAGGATCTCTTCTTTGTCTCTTGTTCGCTCTAAGTAAATATTAACAGCGTCACACCCATATTACGTAATCATATTCTCGACATTCGCTTGTCGTACACGGCGTCGTACAGCTGCTCCGACTGGCTAAGCCAGCAGACATTTGTCAAGCTATAAGAAACTATTTAGAGGTCACTTATGTTCTGTTGTTCAGCGCAGTTAGCACTCAATATATTATTGTGGTTTACGATTTTTTACCCTCCCTCCCTTTTGAGTTGAGGTTGGGGCCTCGTTATATGCATTTCAATAAACTCGGGACACACCTGTGTGGTGCGGTCAAGCTTGTTGGCTGCGTTCCTTTTGAACAGGGAGCTTAAGCACGCGCGTTTTTGAGACGCGGACGGCAACCGGAAGAGAACATTTCGCGCGCTAGGACAGTGGTGTCTCCCAGATTTTTATACTAATCATCTCTAATGGAGAAAAGATACTTGGCAATGTAAATGTGGTTGTGTGAAGACAAGTTAAAAAGGAAAACAGCTCACTTCCGGTTGCCGTCCGCGTCTCAAACAGCTCCCTAATATTGCCTGCTAACCGATACTCTTGACCGATCCAGTACGTGCTGTCAGGGATGGCACTAGGATTTTTCAATCTGGGTCCTGGGACCCGCATGTTCGGCCAAATTGGGGTCCCAAGCATTTTTTGGGGGTCCCAAAATCTTTTTAAGATAAAAACTAGCGATAAAATTTTCCGACGTTTCGATCTCGCTGAGATCATTTTCAAGTTTGAAAAAAAGTGAATAAAACTTTGCCTATAAGAAGTAAAATCACACGTGAGAATATTAAAAGCGATAAAAATGTGGAAACATGTACTAAGCGTTACAAAAGGTAAGTGATAAAAATTAAAAAAGGCTAGATAACAATAGGACAAAAGCTTTACAAAAGAATATATGAAATACTCCGAGCTATAAAAATAACTTTGCACGGATGGAGTCAGACTGCGTGTTCAAAGTTGGCTTTAGTTCTTTTATAAAAAGCATCTCATAAATTAAGCAGTCAAATTTGCTCTGGCACTTCCGTAAGATCTTGAAACTACGAGATATGTCCCTTGGGTCCCTCCCATGTTGATCTCTGACGTGTTTCCCGATGGCAGATCCCTTATGTTCTTCAATGCGTTGATACAGGTACGGCATGTGTCGCCGACATAATCCGCATCGCACAGATCACACTTGAAATGGTAAACAACACATTGCTGGTTAACAATAGGGGGTTTGCTTTCTCTTGGCTTGGTGTTAGATCCGATCTTTCGGCTTGTGTACACGGGATGGATATCTTTTCCGATTTTGCGACTTAATTCTCCAAGTTGTCTTCGCACAGAATTCGCTGATCTCTGGTCCTTAAATGGTAATATTATTCTCACAGGTGCTTTCTTATCGTCACAGGTCTGTTTGGATCTTACATCCCCTGAAACTTTTGCAGTAACAAAATCTCTGATTGCTGATTGTAAGAGTGGGACTGGATAATGAAGCCGAGAGAAAGTCTCCTTGAGACGTTCACATTCTAGATGGAACAGTTGCCAGCTCGAAGAGAGCTTAAAAGCACAATTCAGCATTGTTTTTAGCAGTGACTGTTTATATCGCACATCGACATGACTTTGATAATGTAGTAATAATCCAGTATCTGTTGGCTTTTTATACACCTTTGTCTCCAGGCGGGACATGTGTTTCACGATTTCCAGAAAGGGAAGTGTGCCGTTTGCGGCTAGTTCCATGGTGAAGTTAATTGAAGGATGGCTGTCATTCAGTGTGGATAGAAATGCTTCAGCTGTTTCTACGTTAGGCATTATGCTCAACGTGTCGTCCACATAACGTTTGTAGAAATCCGGCATTTTTCCCTGGCCTTGGAGTCGTTCTTCAATACTACACATGAATGCGTTAGCCATCAGGGGTCCCAGAGGCGAGCCCATGGCGACGCCATCCACTTGTTCATACAAAATTCCCTCAAACTGAAACAATTGGTTCTTCGTGGCAATGTTCAACAGTTCTACTAGATCTGCTTTCGTAATGTGGAGATTATGTTCTGTGTTAAACCAGTCGCCCTTAAATGCTTTTTCGGCCGGAATTTCGATTGTCTCATCAACAGGTACATTAGTAAAAAGTGAAGAGACATCGTATGAGACAAGGATGCTGTGAGCATCAACTTGGAGGTTCTGTAGGTCGTCCACGAAGCCAAAAATATCACTGACGGTATGGTTGTTGATTGACAGAGGTTTGAGCGTTTCGTCCAACCATTTTGCTAGCTTGTAGTTATATGTACCTGTTGCGGATAGTATGGGACGCATCGCGAGTTGTTTCTTGTGAGTCTTTGGTAGACCATACAGGTGGGCAAGTCTTGAACCTTTTTGAACAACAGAATCAGCAATATCTTTGGGAAGAATTCTTTTTACGGTGGCGGTTAATTCCTTCTCTTTCTCAAGTAGAGGATGAAAATGCTTTGGTGGTCTCCCTCTCATTTTAGGTCTTTCAGCGCTGACAGGTTTAAATTTGGTTTCATCGTTAATTGATGACTCCTTCAGTAAGCGCACATAATCTGACTTGTCCATTACCAGACTGCGTGTTCAAAGTTGGCTTTAGTTCTTTTATAAAAAGCATCTCATAAATTAAGCAGAATGTGAACGTCTCAAGGAGACTTTCTCTCGGCTTCATTATCCAGTCCCACTCTTACAATCAGCAATCAGAGATTTTGTTACTGCAAAAGTTTCAGGGGATGTAAGATCCAAACAGACCTGTGACGATAAGAAAGCACCTGTGAGAATAATATTACCATTTAAGGACCAGAGATCAGCGAATTCTGTGCGAAGACAACTTGGAGAATTAAGTCGCAAAATCGGAAAAGATATCCATCCCGTGTACACAAGCCGAAAGATCGGATCTAACATCAAGCCAAGAGAAAGCAAACCCCCTATTGTTAACCAGCAATGTGTTGTTTACCATTTCAAGTGTGATCTGTGCGATGCGGATTATGTCGGCGACACATGCCGTACCTGTATCAACGCATTGAAGAACATAAGGGATCTGCCATCGGGAAACACGTCAGAGATCAACATGGGAGGGACCCAAGGGACATATCTCGTAGTTTCAAGATCTTACGGAAGTGCCAGAGCAAATTTGACTGCTTAATTTATGAGATGCTTTTTATAAAAGAACTAAAGCCAACTTTGAACACGCAGTCTGACTCCATCCGTGCAAAGTTATTTTTATAGCTCGGAGTATTTCATATATTCTTTTGTAAAGCTTTTGTCCTATTGTTATCTAGCCTTTTTTAATTTTTATCACTTACCTTTTGTAACGCTTAGTACATGTTTCCACATTTTTATCGCTTTTAATATTCTCACGTGTGATTTTACTTCTTATAGGCAAAGTTTTATTCACTTTTTTTCAAACTTGAAAATGATCTCAGCGAGATCGAAACGTCGGAAAATTTTATCGCTAGTTTTTATCTTAAAATGTATTCCCAAAATCTTGGTGACCCTCTGCGAGAAAAAGAGTATGTTTTAAATTATGAGAAAAAGAGAGTAACCAACTTGGAATTAATATTGATGCATATGCATAGGACTGGCCGACAATGGCTTTTTCTAGAGCCGTTACATTCATTCCTGGACATTAGAACTCTGTTAATGAAAGAGCACCCTTTCCAAGGGTTTACGCATCACTGGTTTCCTCCCTTAGGAGCAACGACCAGTGACGTCTTTTGCTATATATTTGCATTCAGTGACTTGCAGAGTACATTCCTCTGAAGAAGACCGCAGAAGGCGGTCGAAAATTTAGTTTTAACATTTTTAGATGTTTTAAACCCCATTTCTTAGAACTTCAATTATGATCACAGATCCCTCCAACAGTTTTACAAACAACAGAATATACTGACAAATCAAAGCAAGTTGTGTGAGTTATTTAAGTCAGTGCCTTGCATCCTGGGACGCATTAAAATTTCGATGATGCATTTTTTGGATTTTATTTGCGTAAAAATGCACGATTTCTGCGTTAACGCGATCCTTGGCTGTTTTGAATTCAGCTCGTAGTGCTGGGGAGATAAGTGAGGTTCCTTTGTCACACAATCACCGGAAGTCGCACAGGCTAACCTAACGCAAGGCAGTGCTCCCCCATTAACACCAACTGGAGTCAGTGTTTGCTCATATCGAGTAGTTAGCACACAAACATAAGGAACGGAGACATTAATTTGAATATAAACAAGGGTTTATGGGGGGGGGGGGAGTGGGGAACAAAGTGTATTACATAAATGGGGAATTTCGAATTCGAAAATAGAGAATTACGCCAGACAACGGCAATTAAACGAGCCAATGAGTTTTGGTTTTCGATTGAATAAAAACACAGAGGAAAGACGAAATCAAGTGCCCATGAGCGCTTCACTTCCTTATCTTCCTTATCGAGAACATTTCAAAACATCGCCCCTTTTTGGGAATAAAAGCACGTTCTTGTACCTTGTCGGATTAAAGTCATCCTCATAATCATCAACATAATCGGGTGCAGAGCCATTTTTCTTCTCATCTGGAACATCTGGCAAATGTAACAAGTTTTAGTTAAGGCAGATCGAAAAATCTAAGATCTAATGGTTCACTAAAAGCGTTTGGTTCAGTAGATCGGCCTTTGGATTTGCAGGGGTTAGCGCCTTGTGATATGTCGAGGTTGGCCCCGGGAGGTTGGCGTGAGTCTCGAAATAACCTTGAACATATTTTGACAATTACACGATGTAATAATATTCCCCCGTTTGTTTCGAAGCGGTCCGGATCCCAAATGCTTGAATTTGACTATTCAAGGCCATGCGATCAAATGGTACAAATGTTACACAAATCCCTCTCTTCCTTTACCAGGTACGATAAATCGATTATTTTTCTCTGTGTATATCACTGAATGACAAAAGATATTATTGTTGTTTGTGTTGGCCTACAAGAGATTCCCACTAATGTGCATGTGCTGTTCATGTATGGCCTTGAATATTGTACAAATAATTTTAAAAACCTTAGGCCCGTTTTAAACGTCACCTTTCACATGTACCAAATCTAATGCAAATGAGCGACAACAATGGACCTCTTTAGCTTGTACGTTTTGTTTTCCCATTTCAGACCACGTGATGTTACTCTAGGGAAATGTTTCTTTCAATTGTCGTCTTATGCACGTGCATATGTAAGCATAACTTATGAAAAAACAAAAGGAAAATTCCCTTGGGAACATCACGTGGTCTAAAATGGGAAAACAAAACGTACAAGCTAAAGAGGTCTATAGATTTTTCTCATTTGCATTTTTAAAACGGGCCTTATTGACGAGTTAACTGCCTTAGTTCCTATATACATGAAAGACAGAAAGAAATGATATTTTTCCATGGTTACTCTGAGATATATTGCAAAAATCCGAATGCTCTTTCGCAGGAGTCGGTCGAACCTACGACTTTCCGATTACTAGTTCGGACGCTCTACAACTGAGCTAGGCCATTAGACCAGGCTCAAGGGACAACTGCCTCGCCATACTGCTAAGAATGAAATTGTCGAAATGGTGTATTCTCGCTTTACTGTTATAAAGGAGATAAAAAAATGTTAACCTTGGTTAATGAAATGAAGAATTGCCGGATAATTCTCGATGGTGATTCGGGGATATTCGGAAAAAACCCGAGTGCTCCTTTGCAAGAGTCGAACCTACGACCTTCCGCTTTCACTACTTGTTCGGACGCTCTACCACTGAGCTGTAAGTAAACTACAGTGTCGGTGACAAATGTTGTAACCCAGACGGCAATTTTCCCCATCTCCCCCTTCAATGTTGATGTTTATGGGTTCGAGTGCAAAAACCAACTAGTAAACGCAACATTGAAGGGAGGGAGGAGGAGGGGTACGTTAAGAGGGAGCTTAAGCATGCGCGTTTTTGAGACGCGGACGGCAACCGGAAGAGAACATGTCGCGTGTCAGGACAGTGGTGTCTCCTCGATTTTTATACTAATCATCTCTAATGGAGAAAAGAAACTTAGCACTATAAATGTGGTTGAGTGAAGACAAGTTGAAAGGGAAAACACGTCACTTCCGGTTGCCGTCCGCGTCTCAAAAACGCGCGTGCTAAAGGTCCCTATTAATCGCTTTGATGCGCTTCACTTGCTGTTCTAGCGAAGTGCTACAACTATTTATGACCGAAGTTGTAGGTTCGGGTGACATGCATATTCCTTCTGCTATTACTCAAGTAACGTTCATAACTGCAGTGATCTGACACGTAAGATAACAAGTTTTCTCTGAGTGATCCTACCGAAGCCAAGTCTGTTGATCTTGCTGTCGATATCGGCGAGGTCTTGCCAGTTGGGGGATTTTGTAACCTCTGTAAAACGAAGACAGAAAGAAAACTCAACCATGAAAGACACAAGATATGTGAAACCCAACTGGAACTCAGAAAAAAAAAATCACAGTCTCAGGTGGGATTTTACCCCTCCAAGATCAAGGTGGATACTCTCTCTAACCACTGAGCTACTGGAGACTCTATGGTGAGGGAGGGGTACCTGGTTTGACTACAAACACAACACCCAGTCACGTAGTCAAATCAACAAGCTCATAACTCACTTTTTATACAGGCCCTCACCAGCTTCAACATTGAAACACTACCATGCCTAAGTAACATTGCTGTGACGACATAATTCAAACTTAGTTACCTGGTTTTTTCAAATGTTACTAAAAGTCCCCCAACATGCAGGTGCCAAGGAGAGGGAAATCACAATGTTAAACAATACGTTGGTAGTATTGATCACTTCAGGAGCTTTTCTTCACCCGCTTATCGGGTTCAACGGTTAGGAACAGATTAGGTGATTACATGTACTTGTCAGTAGTGAAGTAAATTTTAAATTTTAATGTTTAATAGTATTAGTTAACTTAGCTCGCATTTTAGAATTGTCATCTATTAGAATGTTTTTACAAATGTGTTTGATTGTTATAACGAACAGTTTCTAATTGGACAAGTAATTAATTTGTTACGTACACGAACCCACAAGCTTTTTAGCTTTAATCCTTATTGTGTATAAATAAAGATTCTATTCTATTTTAATACGTTTGAAAAAGGGTTCCAATACACTTGACCTACCTTGCCTATTATTATTATTATTGTTCATGCCTGGTAATGGTGGTGCTCCCCTCAATGAACCCAGTCCACTGTTGCCAAGTGACGGAGCACCCTTAAGAGATGACAAACCACCGGCAGGCCTAGAGGCTAACAAATAAAATGACACTGTTTCAGCTCGAACAGTTTTTCTTCAAAACCATGAGAACTACTCATACATGTGGAACTAATTTACACAATGTTACTGGGCTTCCTGGTAAGGAACGCCCAAGTCTACTAAGCCTTGGTTGTACATTACCCCTTGGCAACAGTGTTTCTGTGAACGATCATATTTACATGTAGCCTGTTGCAGGCATGATATCCTTGGATTGCTCAGTTTTGTTAACCAAATCAATGTTATTATAGAGTTTAAGCAACGACAACGCCACAAGGCAAGAATATTTTTGTTAAATAAGGAAAAATAATCGTGCCACACTCCACAAATATAAAACGTGATGAAATCACCAAATTTTAGTTTTTGACAACAACGTGAGCATACAACTGTCAATCGTTTCTTAATTTGTCTATCTTTACTTTATAACAGTTCGAACAAATTCAGTTACATCATAGTTCGCCCGTATTGTTCAACGTGAAGAAGATGGACTTAAGCCTGGTTTACACTAGCGACGCAAGCCCAAGCTTAAGAGCGCTTATTTCAGCATGAAAATGGGGTTGACGCAAGCATAAGCACAAGTACAAGCACAAGGATCGATTTTTTTCCTTTTCCTTGTGCTTGCGCTTACATGTATGCTTGCGTTTGTTTGCGTCGTGTGAAAACGAAACAAACACAGCATAGGCACAAGGAAATTTGCCATGTCAGGCCAATTAAAGCACTCGTTACAGATTCCCTGCGTCTGAGCATTTGAACAAAATGGCGGTTGCCGTGGTTGATTTTGATGCTTATGTTGACGATCGTTTTCACTCGCAAAAGTTGCTTATGCTTGTGCTTCCATCGCTTGTGAAAACCAGGTTTAACCTACGATAGCGGTAAGTTATATTTTGGGAGTGGCGTTTTCGCTCTCATCAGATATTTTGCCTAAGTACAGAATTAACAGCGTCCATAATCAGTTAAAAAAATAAAGCATGTTTCTTGGCGGCATTCCTATTCTCACAAGTTGGGGAGGGCTGTGAAAAATATAACTACGGTACGTAGAGCAACATGTAGATTGCACTTTGTCCACACTTGAAAGAAAACAACTTCTTCTTTCTCTCTCGTCTTTTGCCTCTTGTCCCACTCTCCCATGATCCTTGATCCTTCACCCGTTGACCGTGGAAGTGATACTTAGAGCGGTTTTCAATTGAGTGTCGAAAGTATTGACTTCACTCAGTGATTGGTTGAAAGTTCTCGGGCCATTTTTCAACCAATCAGAAGTGAAAGCAAAACCAATCGTGGCTTGCGCGTGGACATTTTCCCGCGCTTTGTGTCGGCTACGTGTAATTACTTCGAGTCTTGATTGGTTTAATGGATTGTCTCCGTCCTTTTTGATTGGCCAAAGTTATTACTTTGGTTTTGTTTTTTTTTTTACGACACTCAATATTGAAACTTTACCCCATTTAACGTTTACTGGTCAACTGTGGGCATCCTAGCTAGAGCACCTGAAGCGTGAATGGGTTAATAGGAGTGGTTCTCAAGCTATGATTAGAGGAGACAGAAGACCAAGCTGCAAAAAAACTAATGCTTCTATCAACACTTTTAAATTACGTGTAAAATTACATAAACAGTTTTCCATAAATCAGGCGAAATTAATTTTTACTCACATACAAGTGCAAGAAATTATTGAATGAGAGTTTGAGTAGTCACTGTCTTTTTTTACAGTCACATATCTTCACTGTACCTGTTTCTGATGGCAATGCTTTAATCACATTTTCTCTGCAATTAAAATCAAAAGAAACGCACAGTAATAAAGATTCAAACAGATTAAATTATTTTGAGAATCAAAAAACCACAGCCTCCATCTCGCTCCTAATTGTCTGTCCTACACATACAAGGACCAAAAAAAATTGGTTTCTTTTGCTTAAGTCACTAAAAACGCAAGCACAATTGCAAGCATAATTAGCTTAAAAGCTAAGTGAAAACAAAATTAATGAATTGACATTTAATTATGAATGTAAGCATCAAAATCAACCACTGCCTCCACCATTTTTTCAAATGCTCAGATGTGGGAAAACTGGAATGAGTGCTTTGACCAGACACAGCCAGATAAAGTGAACCTTCCTTATAATTATGCTATGTTTTTTGTTTTCACACGACCTGAGCCGAGCTCAAGCTCAAGAAAAAGAAAAAAAATTGATCCTTGCGCTTGTATTTGCACTTTTGCTTGCATCGCTAAGTGAAAACCACGCTTTACCAAGAACAAGAAGTGAGCTCTTACTTTGTTCTTGGAGGAAGGTCCGCAAATATATCATCTCCATCATCACTTCCAATAGTCACATCTGGGCTTCTGCAATTCGGTAGAATTAAAACTAAGAGTAATCAGAATGGCTCTGGTTTATTATTTTTTATTATGTTACCCCATTGACTCCTGGGGGTTCCCCATTGACGAATAAAATCGTCTGGCATTTAGACAGAGTAAAATACATGTATTCTGGTGTTAGACAGAGTAAAATACTAAGTATGGCCGGTTTAGGGGTGAAATTATGGGTTAAAAGTCATTTTTCCTTGTATTGGTTCTGCAAAAAAAACATTTTTCTATCATGCCCTCAAAAAAATAATTATCCAATCATATCTGATTGGCCAATGACTGATGCATAAAAATAATAGGTTATAGAGTGCAACACGGACGTTGCTAAGGAAACACAGCAATGGAGTAATTCTGTGGAGTATAGAATAGATTAAAAAATCATATGAACTTACTCATGCATTCCATGATTAATTTTATAGTGAAGTCACTTGTGATGTTTTGATAGCTCTCAATAATTTGCACTCGCCGAATTTTGAGAACTATCAAAACAACTTGCTCCCATAAATCACAAAATGCACTTGAGTTCATAATAATATGATATCCTATACTAATCACAATGTCATTGTTAATCAGAAAAGAGATCAACTAATAATAAATTTATTGTTTAGTAATACTGTAGCAGGGAAAAATTTCTGTTACATGTACATTACAGTACCTTTTCCCACTTTTGTCTTTCCTTGAATCTGAAAGTGAGCTCTGCTCTTTACCAGAATTCATTTTTTCACTCTTGTCAGATTTGTTAGACCGTTCATCTCGAACTCTCTGAGGAATCTTGCTTGGTCTTGGACTGGAAGTCTGTTTATGAAAACAATATAAAAGGATGATCACAAATTTCATGAATGCCATTATTTTAAGAAAGAGCCTCTACATGTATTTGGCAAAAACATTTAAACCTCATTTCCATTTTATAACATTTATTACCGGTATACTGTTACAGTAGCATTTTTATAACTTTCAGTCAGGATCATTTTAGGCACATATTTTTTTTAGGAGGGGTAGCTTGCTTAATACATGCATATCAATTTTTCAATTGTGCACAATAAATAATTATTCTTCTCACTGGAAATTCTAACTTTTCCTTACAGTATATTTGAACTCAATTTAAAAGTTCACTGATTGCAAGTCATGGTTTAAAAGTTAACTTCGTTTAACATTTAATCAGTTTTGCGATTTACTGCAACGTAAATATCGTCGTTTTCACCTAAGCGTGGACACGTCACGGGGAAAACATGCTCCAACTGGTTGCATAAATGACAAGTTTTGTCTTCAGTCCTTCGAAGTTTTAGGGATGTTCATGCATGTTTTCCTAGAATGGTAGCAAGACTGGATATCAAAGACTTTTTCTCAGAGATTGACCCTTATCTGATAAAGTATGCATCAAATAAATTCAGTCAAGCTATCGCACGCAAAAGTTTGCATGTTAACGGCTGTCAAACTCAAACTTCAAAGAACATGTTTTTCTGTCGTGTGTCCATGCTTAGATGAAAACGACGGTAAATTGCAGTTCATTAACTTAATCATAGTATTATTATCTTATTAGTACACTGTACATACTCACACACATTTTTATTTAATGTTATGGTTATAGGGTTAAAATAAAATAAATGTAAATACCCTGCTATCATCGGCTGCAGTGTCTGAACTACTATATTCATCAACATCTTCATCATCAACCTTAAATTAAAATTAATTTTAAAAATAAATTATTATTATTAATTTAAAAATAATTACAGTAAATGTCACTGCCAGTTTTTTACCTCTCTTAAGCAACATTTAAATTTATATAATAATACTATTAACATCATAATAATAAAAATTTTTTTTAATATCATTACCTTTAATTTATTAACTCCGATTTACAACTTGCGGAATAAAGATTTCAGTTAAAAATTGTTACCTTTATCAACAAGTTAAAAAGCAAAAAAATAATTATTTATCTATTTATGACAGTTATTATAAATCTAACAGTAAATGCAGGGTTTCCAGCTTTAAGCTACATTTGTACATGTAAGGAACTGATGAATCATTTCATTGTTCTATACACAAAAACTGGTAAAACCATTCAGTGTATTCCTCATGGACAGTTCAGAGTTTCTTGCTCATGACACCATATGACTTATAGGTTGGTAAATTTCAAAATGTCAGAGTTAAACATTAATAACAATACTCTTACATGTAAAGTGCAGCTCCAGTGAGGTTAAATTACTCCTAGTTACAGTGAGGTTAATAACTAGCATTACATACAAAGACTAGTAGATGTCCAAAATAAAAGAAAATTATTTAAGAAAGTACACAATCAATACATGTTCCTGTGGTTATACATGGATTGAATTAAATACAGAGCATGCTAACCTTATTATTTTGGTGCTGAATGGTGCCATGTGTTATTATTTATAGTTAAGTAAACAGTGCTTGAAATTGAAAAAAATCCTGGAATGAATGCTTGGTTTCCCATTGGGAAACCCCTATGATTAAATGCATGCTGTGTTGAGAGGCAATCGCATGGCATTGGAGCTTGAGTAGCCCATACACTCTTTTTTGTTTTTACAAGAACGTCTAATTTTGGAGCTGAGGCTGAACATTCTTTTATTACACATAACATGAGAATTTTATTCCATAAAGCTCATTTGTACAAATCTATACGCTTTATTTTCACATGTGAAAAAGGCCTATACAGCCAATCAGAATGGCGTACAGCTCTTTCACATGTGGAAGTATAACCAATCAACGAAAGCGTAAAGGCGTTTCCATGCCAATCACTCGTGCATCTCGTGCAAATCGTGCAAATCGTACTTTGTTATTGAATTAAATTAAATTTGCCTTTGGTTCTATTGTTAGTGAGTTTTTGTTTCTAATTCGCGTTCAGAAAACTATTTTAATGAAAATTCTCATGTTATGTGTAATAAACAGTTCACGACATAGAAAGTGCTTTGTACGGGGTTTTATTCACTCGTTGTTTGTGTCAAAAACCCTCACTCGCTCGTTCCTCGCTCGTTCGGGTTTTTGACACAAACAACTCGTGCATAAAACCCCGTACGCCGCACTTTCTATGACGTAAACTATATATATATTTTAGCGATATGAGGTTGAAAACGTTCTTAAGATGTTCTTAAATTTCCATCAACTTTAATGCTGTTGAAGTTATTTTGGATCGATTAGATAGATAAGAACTGCTCATTATCACAAACTGAGATGTATATCATGCAATAAGAAAACCATTGTTATGTTATATACAAAACATGCCCTTAATTTAATTTGCATTTCTTAATTAATTATTTACCTTTATTTTATGCTTTTATTTAAAATACAAATGTGCAAAATAAAAACCTTCTTAATCGACTCTCAGCCTGAGGAAAGTTCTTACTACGCTCTCAAAATTTTGGTTGAAAAAAAGAGTAGTTTTAAGTGTGTGCCTGGAGTTTTATTTTTTTGTGGAAGTCTGGGTTTTTAAAAGTTATCTTCATTACCATTGACATCACAGTACATACAATGTGAATTTTCCTATCTGACAATATTTTGTAAAAGCCACAGATATTCAAAACACGGGAAAATGCTCAACTGCCGCAAATTAGTTATTTTATTATTAACTTTGCACTATATGTACATACTATCAGACATTGACATCAGAAAACCATCAACATAAAGTGAGTTGGGTGCTGCTTATGTAATAAAGTTTTTACTTTGGCTGGGTTGTCTGTTGGTTTTTCTTTGGGCAACCATGCAACCTTTTCATTTTACCAAAAAAATAGTCGCCTGGCAAACTTTCCGGTTGTCTGGGATGACCGCTAATTTTGAGCACTGTGTACAGATGTGAATAATCAAAGGTTTAATGAACTTTAAACCCAAGAATCCACTCATTGTACTTTACAGTCTTCCACAAGTCCAAAAACCGAATTAGACTAAAATTTGATTGTATATCCTTTATCACTTGTTTGATGCTCCATTTGTCTAATGACGTCAATGTTATTGTCCTAAATTTACCTTATCATAATTGAAGCCATGAGCTTTTCAGTTTCTTAGAACTGAGAGTCTGCTACAAAGCACACAGCTGTCCTTTTGTGCTCTGAAAATCTTATCTTTTGGACAAAATTAATATAAGACAACACTTTTACATTTTTTTTTTTATTTTTTTGGATGAAGGACTAGAATGAGCTAGAGTGCACCTGTTAGAGTATTATTTGGCCTGTTAATGTTGTTACAGTTACCAAGCTACTGTGTTATCAGCTCATCAGCTCAGATCAATACTCAAACATGTAAAGTACTGTACATGACATTACTTTGTTTGAATTTGGTGGGCTCAGACTTCTTGGGCTGTCAGCTGTACTTTGCCTGGGTGAAGTAACAATTGCCTCTTTTGAAATCTAGAAATAATAATAATTATTAATAAATTAATACCAGACTGAGTACAACAAGAGAATATAATATTTATTGTTTTTTCCAATAGGAAATCACATCTGATTCATTGTTTCACATGGTTCATGCAAGATCTTCAAATTCTTATTCAAGGACTTTTCCACAACCTTTAAGTACCTTTAAGTAACTTTAAGTGTGTTGAAAAAGCATGATTTTTTGAATAAAGGATCATTCCGTATGATCTTTCAGCGTAGAACTTACCATAATATTTTGTTTAAATCTTCCAAATCACTAAGTTTGTCTTTTGCAGATCACATAAATGTCCCAAATATAAAACCATTCCTTAAGGAAATCGACCCATATGGGGAACTTAATGGACTTCTCCATGATGGTAAATACAATCTTTTCAAGTGGTCACCAAATTACATTGTAGCAGCACAAGAAGTATTCTTAAAAAAGACACAAAACATTTGACACTTCTAGTCATGTACAATGTATGTCATCTTCAGTTGAATTTGAATTCAAATTGAAACTAATGTTATAAAAATAATACATGTACGTACTGTATTTGCTTAAAAAATCTTTCACATGATTTTGTGACATTTTCAAAAAATATCGTCATTAACACCTTTTCCCTCTTAAGAATTTGGTTAGTTATACATTTTACTCTGTCTAACATCAGATGATTCTTTATTAATAAACTCTTCAATAGGAGACTCCTTATAGATGTGAGATGATTAAAATAATCTCATTATTTACACACCTCTCCACTTGTGCTGGGCGAAAGTCTCTTTACGACTTCAGCTAATAAGGGTCTGCTGGCTGCTCCATTGCTATCTTGAATCTTTAGATCTTTTGCCAGATTATTTCTCCCAGAGTATTTGTCACTCTTAAATAGAAGAAAAAAAAGATTTCAATTATTGCTCTTTTGAAAGAATGGTTTGGAACTACACCATGCATTCATGCAGATCCGCCCAATTGCTAGCATGCAAAAACCAACTGGGCTGTATACCTGTTCGTCTAAGTGCACAGTCAACAAGATTGCAAGCAGTCATTAGTGTACAGTAAAATTATGATGTAGTTTAATTTTGTTTTAGGTTCAAGAATTTTTTCAAACCAGTTTTAATTTTGATTTTCTTTGTCTAATTAATTAATTACCATTATCATAATCTGAAACAAAAGAAAATCAACAGTGTTTATTAAACTGGTTTAAAAAATAATTCTGAACCACAACATACTGTATATGCCTGACTAAAGTGACTACATCAATGACTGTACAATGGATGTATTACTTCGTCTCACTTACAAAATTAGTCTCTGGGTCAAATACAGCAATGGTGAAATCCAGGTCAAAATATTCTAGGAATTCTCTTACTAATCCTGTCACAAGGCAACCTAAAAGCAAGTGACAATATTACGAAAATTAATGAGGAATATCTTGAAGACATCTCAAGTAGTAATAAAAAATGTCAAAACAAAATGGTTAGATGTACCTGTATTACAACCAGCTACAGTATAAACATTCAATTATTACAGTATTACTACAGTTATTATGTGCTACTAATACATTGAATTTCTTACCCTCACTGGTACTTAAAAACTTCTTCAGTTCAGGATTCATAAGAGGAATTTTACCCTGAATAAAAGATATTAAAATAATAACCTATTTCGCATCATTAGCCATTACAGGCAATGTGAAGAGTATGACTTGAAGTAGTTCTGTCTCTCTCCAAAAAATGGTGTTAAATATAATAATAATTATCCTCACCTTCTCTTTATGTACATAAAATACATGTACAACAATAATAAAGTAGTCTCGTTTGTCTCACGATGTGGTCACATCGTGAGACAAACGAGAATACTTTTACCACAATGAATAACAGCAACCTTTTTACGACAAAATACATGTAATATGTATTGATATTATTGATACCCCAGCAAGTGAAAATACATGTAACTGTTCAGATTAGCTCACCTCTGCTCCCTCTTGCTCCTCAAGAGCGAGAAATACACTTGCACGCAACTGAGCCTGTACATGGAGGAAAAAAAAAACAAGAATAAGGGACATAACAGGGTATAAATATTCTCTTCCTGAGGTCTTGGATACTGCCCTTTACCAGAACTAGAAAAAGACGGCAAAGCTCTTCCCAATATGGGCATACTGCTACCAAAATGGATTTTAAAGAATCAACGTACAGGACTGTGTATTACACCTGACACCTTATGCATATAGGTTAATAGTGATATATAAGTTTATTTCAATTTTGATTTCTATCAGATATTCTCAGCACTTAATCAGCAAATACTAAAACCATAAGATAATACAGTGTATAGGAGGTTTTCATCACGTGGCATCA
>NC_090888.1:53326628-53354128 GCF_036669925.1 Montipora capricornis
CTAGGAATAGGAAAGTAGTTAAAAGTCAATGATCAATAAAGAGTTTAAGCTTCCCAATCCTTTATAATGCACGAAAAATAAGCATGTTGGTCGACTTGCAAATTAACTCCCCGCTTTGGTAACCGACCCTTGCCAAAACATCGAGCAGACCTAGGTACTAGTGTTTCATTTTAAAAATGGCGGCTATTTGCCAATGGTGTTTTCGTCGTTCCTTATGGAGTTGTTCTTGCTTCCAACTGAAAGAACTAACAAAATTATAAAGAGTAAGTATTTAGACCAACGTGTCGGTAGTGTTTAGACCAACGTGTCAGTAGTGTGTCGGCCAACACGTCGGTAGTGTGTCGGCCAACGCGTCGGTAGTGTATCGGCCAACGTGTCGGTAGTGTGTTGGCCGACGTGTCGGTCGTGCGTCGGTGGTGTGTCGGCCAACGCGTTGGCCAACGCGTGGGCCGACGCATTAGTGGGATCGGATTCTTAAATTTTACCCAAAATTTAATGGTAAAGGCTGCTGGACATGTTAGTTCAACTCGATTTTTGCCTAAATGTTATTTAGCCACATAAATGTAGTTTGCCTTTTTTGTCTTCCATGCCCTCTCTTTTTCCATCTAAAACCTATCCTCTAATGCTTTTCTTGGCAGTAACAGGCAGCCCAACAGATTCTACAAAAGCCACTCCAGATTTTTCCACTTCCATGATTATGGAGTTATGTACATCCAATTCACGAGCCAACAACCTAGCAACCCAATCCACTAGCCATTGTAACTAACTAAAATTAATTACACTAAGTTAAATCAAATCCTCTGTGATGGTTTGAAAAGCATTAGGATCGGGATAAGTGTTACTGTTTAGGTAGTTTTGGATATTACACGTACATGTACTTTATCCAAGAGTACATGTAATTTATTAACATTTCTACTCTGTACTGACGAACCAACAGAAGGTTTCCCGCTGTGCTCTTGGAAGTTCATTTTACTCATAACTAACCAATGGCACTTTTTTATCCCCTGCAAAAAAAAAGTAAATTAATTAATGAAGAAATTAATTATTATTAATTTATACTGCCAGGCCCTGTTAGTCCAACTTGGCCCAAAGGAATGTCTACTTCCTCAACATGACAAAAGTGCTGATGCAGCAAAAGTTCAAGAAGTTATACAGAGAAGTAGTGTTCTTATTACCGAACGGAAGAAAGGTACAAAGTCACTTAACTCTTTGTTCATTGTAGCTGTTGAGGATTCATCATCATTAAATTTTTGTTCACTTGCCAATACCATTTCAAATCTGTTGCCTTTCTCTAATCACCAGACATTTACATATACTAACCAAGCCTTTTGTATACAGTTTTTGCCTGAGATATACACGTTCATGTATGATTTGTTTATAATCTAGCATTTATTGCAAACTTGGTTTTTTGTAGAGCTCTACCAATTATTAATCTCATTGATTAAATTATGATTACTGGTATGTCATCCTTTCAATTAGCTGAATTTTCCAACAAGGACATTATTCAGGATCTTAACAGACTTTTGAAAATGGGTGCCTCTGGAAACAGTGCAACACTTCGTAAGTTAAGCTCTGTTATACAGAAATGTATAATATTAATTACAGAGGTATAACTTGGAACATACTCTGGTTTGAAGAGACATTGTAAATGCAACCTAGAAGTTACACTTGACAACACAACATTTCACCTCTTCTTGCCTTGTTTCTTCTGCAGGTTTGATCTAAAACTGCAATGACAGTTCTTTTATTCCCTCACTGACCAGCGACATATTTCTTTTAATGTGGCATGACTATTCTGGGTGTAGGGGGTGGCGGGTGGGTCGTGAAGGATACCATAGCTGAGACAAACCAAACCTTTACAAAAGTTATCTAAAGCCTAGTGTTCAGGCCTAAGGTTAGCATTTTTGTAAAGGTTTGGGTTGTTTCAGCTATTGCACCCCTTGTTAAGGAATACAAATGGAAGTTTTAATGAACTCACTCTATATCATCTGTTACAGTTAGTTGTTGTTTACATGTTTCTTGTGAGATTAGGACATCACTTGCTTGGGGCAAGCTACTATTTTTCTTATGACGGATGTGTATTTGTGCTGTCGTAAACGTTTATCAATAAAATGAGTTTACATTCGATTGGACTTCAGAACTTTAACACCCCTCACCCCCCAGCCCCACCCCCGAAATAGTCATGCCACTTTCAATATGGGGTAAGAAGATGTCAGGTAAAATCCTGGCATCTCAATTCACAGTTCAAAGAGGCATTTAATTTAGCATAATTGACGTGCCAAGTTTCACCGGTCCTCGCTCTTTTGCCAGACTGAGTGTAGAATATTTTTTCAAGTTTTAACAAAACCATTACTATAGGTGTTACATTTACACTTGGTACAGCTGAGTGGATGGCAAAAAAGTAAAATTTATTGAGTTGTAATGTCCTGAATTAAAATTCACTCTTAGACATAAGGCAGCAATAACAATGTTTAATATTCATTTGGTAGAGGTTGAATTTTAATATTTTTGAAACTGAAGTATTGTTCTTTTTACTTGTTATTCCATAGCTGAGATGGATCTGACACAAGCCTGTGCTGCCTTGGCAGCCTTGATCAAATACTTGGAGGTAATATTGCTTGATAATAATTGTCTGCATAGAATTTCTTGTACCATTTTTCATGGGGCAATAAAGTGTCAATAAATTATCCTAAGTTCTCAAAGGACCAGTACTGTAATCACTTTGGTACCAATAATGCAGTTTCTTGATCTCGTCCTGATCCTTGAACTCAAGAAGAAACATGTTTCAGTCATTGTATTTTCTGTCAGTTTCTTTCAGATGAAACAAACTTTGGGCAGTTTCACTTGAGTACATTCGACCTATCACAGTTTATGAAGCTTGATTCAGCTGCTGTGAGGGCTCTTAATCTTCTTCCAAACCCTTTAGATGGTAATGAACAATGGATTGCATGTACTTTACTCAAACAGCTATGTCCAGAAATGTCTGTAATTAGATCCACGTGCATGCATTTCAATGAGCATCACAAAGAGTGTCCCCTTTCTCTTCTCCCCAACTTCATCCTACATCACCCATGTCCTGGAAGTTAATTATTAACTTCTCAAAGTGTCCGCCAAATGCTGCTCTTCAAGTAAGGCTATCCTATTAAAGCTAAAAATAACATTAACCTTTACCCTTTACTGTATTGTTAGAAATAGGTAGATAAGGCTTAGACTTAAAGGGACACTTTGTATTGGAGATCAAAATTGGGCGTGCATTTAAATAGGTGCATTTCGCAACATGGGTGGGAACTTGGAGCCCAATGAACATTGTCTGGGTTCATTAACATCATGCAAAATTTTATGAAAAAGGATGGTAAGATTAGGCCTCTGGTTCATCATCTTCATTTGAGTTTAGAGTGTAATATTTGCTGTTTGATGTTAGCTTCAGTGTCTGAAATGTGAGGTACTGTGATGGGATATTGATCCGCTGTACAGTACAGAATACAGCTGTAGCACTGTAGGAGTGAGACATGCTTATTAACAATACCATAATAATATTATCACCCAGATTTTTAACCTTTGTGGAGGCATACAGTATGTTGGGGGAAGTGGAGACAAAATTGAGGGGGAATGATGACATTTTACTTCACTTGCATGCCCTTTTAGGAGGGAACAAAAGCATGTGTCTTGTTGGCCTTTTGAACAAGTGCAAGACAGCTCAAGGACAGCGGTTGGTAGCACAGTGGGTAAAACAACCACTCATGGACAAAAACAAGATAGGTACATCATGATCAGTTGAAATATTATTATCTGCCCCTTTTGCATTTTCAACCAAAATTCTGGGTAGGTACAAATGTATATTGCTATTACAGGGTCAGAAATTGCGGCTTGTGTGTGACAGAATGTGACTCATGTTTCTGTGGCTGAAATTGTCAACAAACTAAGGGGCAGATGAATTTCTATGTTAATTATGCATTCGAGGTCGGATACATTTTCTTTGCAATAATGGCAGCTTTTGCAGGTACCGGAGTAGAAATTACGTAAAACAACAAACAAAAGACAGAAAGCAAAACAATTCCAAAGAAAGACTAATCCCAAGTGACCAAGAACACAATGCTTTCCGGTAGCTGCAGAAAGACCCGAAAGGTCTGCTTTCATTAAAATGAATGCGGAAAACAATGCTTGCAGTCATTGCTTTCTGGTATCCATAAAAATGTCCAAAACATGTCGACCACAATGTTTATCTAGTGGCCAGTCTACCTCCTCTCGTGTCCAATATACACAAACGGATATGCTTTGTTCATCAAACCAATGGTCCATTGGTACCAATGGCAGGATTGGTACCAATAGAAAATGATGTCATTCCAGTGGCTCTATTGGTGCAAAACATGTTCACTTTTACACCAAGTACACTGTAGAAATGCACTAATTATTATTATGGACATTCCTCGTTCTATAAGCCAACCACACAAAACACGTTCACTTTCACCAATAGAACCATTGGAATCACCACTAACACCAATGGAGTCTATTTGTGACTATTGGACAACCCTCCCAGTCTAGGGACCCATATAAAAAGTTAATTTTGGACCCTTCATTACTTTTTAGTTTTGTGTGAAGAATGCAGTCCAAGTTGTTTTTAGAGGAGGCAGTGTGACCCAGTGGTTAGGGTGCTTGCCTCAAGGTTCCGGGCTCAAATTCTGACCATTCAACCACTGGTTGAATGTGATCTTCATAGTTCCTGGTTCAGTGTCGGGGGTGCAGTTGTGAAATAGCCCAGTAGTTTGCCTCCAGTAAATTTGCCATGAGATTCTTATAGTTGGTGTTCTGTCCTGTTTTCATTGATGAGCTTGTGATCATCTTTGTAAAGGTCCACATCAGCCTAGTGTTGTCTATAATTCAACCTTTGGAAATAAAGTACCGTACAGTGCATGTACTTGTAGAAATGCACTCCATGAGATTTAAGTCAATTTTACTGTGCAGGTGTAAGAATGAATCCATGCACTGGTACATGTATAAACAGACGTTAAAAATATTGTATCCTTACAAAAATCTCAACCAACAACAAATAACAAGGTAGCGTCTCGACATTAGCAACTATGCAAAACAAAATCACGAGTCTGAAATGGAGGGAACCCAGTCACAACATTTGCATAGTGGCCTAGTATCACAATTTTATATAGTCTCTTTTTATCAAGTGTCCTTTTTCCCTTCCCTTCGACTTCAAAGTTTCATCAGTACTGATAATTCTAATTTACATGTGAAAATCTCTTCACCTTAAGTATAAGGTGAACAGTTTAAATAAAAGTATTTGATAACACTAACATTAATATGACCTAATGCTAGTGCTAACCTTGTTGTTGTACATGTACATGTAAATACAAGTATTGTATTAAGTAGTTTACACTTAAAGTAATGGATCTAATTGCATGCCTTGATGGGCATACCATACATGTAAGTACAATACAATAAATTGAACAATACATATACTTAAATTGACCGCTCCCTATAGGGGCTTTTTAGGGCCAATGAAACACAATCAACGAAACGACAGAACACAACAGCAACAACACCTAAAAATTGGCTATTTACAAGTGCGTCCGAGCAGTTAAACCAGGGACTACCAGAAAAAAATTCAACAAATGGTCAGAACAAGTCATGAACCCAGGAACTCCGGCTCTGAAGGCAAACGCCCTAACCACTGGGATGGGCTGCACTGCCAGATTGACCTTTATTTTGTTGCTTTTTAAAGTCTGGTCTTGGGCTCTTTTTTCTTTTAGTACTTTGGACTAATGTATCATTTAAATTATGTACCTTTTGACAAGTAATTATGAGGACTGTTTATTATGCTGGCAAATTGCACAGTAAAAATGTTTGTACCACTTGTATAATTGTCTGTTTGCTGTGTTTTCACAAGTGTTATTTTTATGAAGGCCTCACTTCGTTTTCATTTACATTTTGCTGTATTTTTTTCCAGAGGAGAGGCTTGACATTGTGGAAGTATTATTTGAAGATACAGAGCTAAGACAAACTTTACAGGTTTGGATATACACTGTACAACCTGTCTCTCGATCCTCAAACAGCCACTTACAGATTTTACTCTTACCCCATACATTGTATATAGTCATGTTTACATGACAATGGGAAACCATTAGGAGCAAAAAGATTTATAATTTTTAACTTAGTATTTTCAATTTTCAATTTATTTTAATTAAGTTTAAATTTAGTGAAATTCATGATTAATTCTGGCACAAATAGATTTACTAGGAAGTTATTTACAGCCTGGTTCACAAAGTCTCATTTCTTAAAATTGCATAGCTTAAACTATATTAATTAAATTTGTTTTCTGGTCAGGCCTGACATTTAGTAGGATACCAGGTTACACAACTATCATAGTTATTGTTAATTACTTTGATGTGACAGACATTGCTTGATTGTTTATTTCGTATTTTACAGGAAGAGCTACGCAAAGTCCCCGACTTTTCGAGACTTTCTAAGAAATTCCAACGCCATAAGGCTACCTTGCAGGTTTGTCTTTTTAATAGTTCAATGAGAAAAGTAGATGCCAGTAATGAAGTTACTGCCGCAAAATGCAGCACATGCTCTCAATTAATCCTATGAGAAAACTTTTTGTTTCACTGCTCAAGGCATATTGTATTCTATTCAGAATATTATTTTTGAAAGTGCTAAAATACAGTATATTGTTTCAAGCAAGGAACATGCAAATAATATTGTAGTGAGTGAAAGTTAGATTTCAATTTGTTTTCAACAGGACTGTGTTAGAGTGTACCAAGCCCTTCATAGACTTCCCTCATTTACTGGTGTTTTGTCAGGATATCAAGGCGACCACCATGAACTAATACGTGATTGTTTCACAACGCCTCTTCAGGTGAATATGGTGACACAAGTTATATTGTTTGCACTCTTCAATTGTGCTGTAACATTGTAGCACACAGAGAGGGCAGCATTGAGTACAAATGAAGACTGTCCTGGAGCCTGAGAATCTTATCTGTAATGTTTATCTCTGACTGTTTCAACCAAGCTGAGGCTTACATTAATTTTACTCTTTTTCCATTGTGACTGGCATCATTAAGTCACCATTGTAATGGACTGTTCAGTAGATGTTAGGGTTTCAACCAATATGATAATGATGACGATGTCGCCGCCATACGTGCCAAAGGTGCTTCTGCTGCTGGCATCATTAAGTCACCATTGCAATGGACTGTTCAATAGATGTTATGGTTTCAACCAATATGATGATGACTATGTCACCTCCACAGGTACCATAGCTGGTGCTTCTGCTGGTGTTGCTGCTTATCATGTTGTTTTAACAGTGGCATTAGTTCTGGTGTTGTGCTCAGGTGCCAAGCTGGTGCATGTGTTACATGTAAATGCCATTGGTGTAGGTGCTTTTGTGACCACGCTGCAAGTGTTAATGCTTGTGGTGTTTTTACAGTGCTGCTACTGTAAAACTGTTATTACTGTTATTGCTGCTGTGGTTCCTTTTAGTGACGATAACAGTGATGCTACTTCGTGAGCAACTTTCACAGACATTCAAAGTTTTAACGTTTGGACAAAGGCCAGCATACCTAAATGTAATAATTATTATTGTTCTATCATTGTCACCTTGTAGGATCTTGTTGAGGATTTTCAAAAGTTTAGTGAGTTAGTAGAAACGACAGTGGACCTTAATCAAGTGGAAAACCATGAGTATTTGATCAAGGCCTCATTTGATGACGGGTTGCAAGGTTTGTGTCATTTAAATAATATTGATTCCATTATTTGTTTTATCCTTAGTTTGAAAGAAAAGTAATTCAAAATGTGTTGAACTTCTTTTTCTCAGAATGTAGAGAAAAGATGGATGAGATTATAAAGCAGATGCCAGTTGAACTGAATAAGGTCAGCTTTTGTTTTAAGGTTTTACTTGAAATATTGTCTTACAATCTTGACTGTCAGAAAGGGTTTACGTTTTCACTCACGTATACTGGCAAAATTTTGCTTATTGCCAAGGATGTGATGTAGAGTGACTGATCAACTTACGTGTATTGTGCAGCACTTGTTCAGGCTGCAGGTGGCAGCAGAGTAACATTCCTCCATTTCTTTGTTTTCTTGCTTCTTTTTTCTTAATAGGCTGCAAGGGACATGGGTCTTGAAGCAGGAAAGTCAATAAAATTAGAATCCAATAACCAATATGGATATTTCTTTAGAATTACCAAAAAGGTGAGTTGTATAACCCTGCTTGGTTTTGCATTGTTTGACCAAAACCACATTAACCCATTGACTCCTAAACGGCCCTTCATTGACAAGTAAAATCGTCTCACGTTATATGTTAGGGATCTGTGGGTTAATCCACGGGGTTAAATGGGGTCATCCACTAGATTAGCCTTTGCTATTTGGATGATCCCAACTCGCTCCCTATTTTGTTATTACACCTTACACTCTTATTACACTCTTTTTTGTTGCCTATGTAAATTTTACCTATAATCTTTTATATGTTATGTGAAACTGAGCTAATCATCTTGTCAAAATTGTCATCTAAAAGAAACATGTACACGAACATGCATTGTATGTAAGCAGTAGAGGACTTCATCCATGTTTACGTAGTCTCATCTTAACATGAGGGGGAGTTAGGATGACTGTCAAGAATTCTCCCAACTCCCCAAGTATTTTAGATGAGGCTACGTAAACACAGACAAAAGTCCTCTACTGCTTCCTTGTAAATTTGCCATTATAATAGAATAGGAGGCAGTGCAGCCCCTGTGGTTGGAACACTTGTCTTGAAATCCAGATTTCCCTGGTTCAAGGCCAGTTCTAACCACTTGTTGCATTTGTTCTTGGTAGTTCCTGGTTCAAATTCTCGGTTGCACTTGTAAACAGCCAACTGGTTTGCCTCTGGCCTGTTGGGATTCTTAACAATTGCTGTTGTTGTTGTTGTTCTGTTCTTTTTCATTGATTGTGTTTCATTGACCCTGAAAAGCCCCTATGGGGAGTGGTCAATTAAGTATATATTGCATTGTATGGTATTGTAATTGTAATAATTACCATTAAAATACAATACAATACATACTTGATTACAATTATTACAATTATTGCAATTTAGGATTACAATTATTGTAATCGAATTCCATTGAAACCACCTGAATTTTTCAGGCCCTTACATGAATTTTTTGCTGTTCTCTCATAGGAAGAAAAAGCTCTGAGAGGCAACAAACGCTACACCACTATAGACACCAGAAAGGATGGAATAAGGTTTAACAATTCTGTGCTTCGGCAGCTAAATGAAGAGTTCCAAGCTTACAAGGAAACATACAATGAGGTGCAAAGTAAACTGGCTGATGAAGTCATCAAGGTGGCTGGTATGTTCTGGTTTTATTCTCACTTACTTTCAACTCAGGATATGCACTAACCTTTTTTAATACATAAACATTTTATTACTAGCCTGCAAACCCAGACGTATTTCCGACCGCCAGAAATACATCTGCGTTCGCAGGCTATTTTCTTACTGGTATACTACCAAAAACAATAAAACTACTAACATTGAAAACTTACTAGCATGTCACACGGACATCACTGGCCCTGCTTTCAACTGCCAAGCAGTTACTGCCATTGCTTGAGCATCAGACTACCTGGCTTGACTGGTCAGCACTCGGGAGAGAGTGCTGTCTTTGTATTACATCCATGTATGGTTAGGCTACAAAGTGTGGGCTCCATCCCACAACGTTTGTTTATAAAGGCTTTTAAATTAATAATCCACACACTACACTCAAAGAGGCAGGCACAGATTCCTCAGGTTGTGGTCTGGCCTAACAATTATTAAAGGGGGGAACACTGTAATTGTAGCTTGCTTGGTTGTGTGTCCCCACTGCCTGGACTGGGACACTCAAATAAACTTAACTGGATTAACCTTCCTGTGATTATGAAATTTTTTCCTCCCCTCCATCCTTCCCTCATTCAAGTTGTTTTATTTATTGTTTTTCTAAGGGGGCTATAGTGAACCTATGCAAATGTTGAGTGACATCATTGCACACATTGACGCCTTAATAAGGTGACTATAACGTTGCTTTTGTTTTCGTTAAATGCTATCGTTCATGGACATTGCACTTTGACACTTAAACCCTGTCAAATGAATTCTGTTTTTATTTGTTGATAGATACACAAGTAGTGTTTTTTAAAGTGGAAAACAGCACAACAGAGTTTACTTTCGTAAATATTGACTTTCAAAGCTCATTAATATTCCATAGGCATTTTGTCCAATCAGGTGATTAAAAGGTTTGGTCCCATGGGTAAGGTTTTATGCCTGGTTAATTCCTGTGTGTTTCTAAAAGGGTGGGTAGAGCTTTAAACTCAGTTCTAAGGGATATTTTTTTACTACAAACCAGTAGTAGTAGTGGTGGTGGTGGAACTGGTTGTCGTCATCGTCGTCGTCATTGCGGTGGTGGTGGCTGGCAATGACATGTGTCACTCAGCTATTCATCTGAAACATCAAAGGGGAGTTCTGGGATCCTGATTGCATGCATGAAACTTCTATTTAAAATGGAGCCTTTTTTGAAGCCACTTTTTTTTTTGAAAACAGGTGACAGTTCTTTATCTGCAAAAACTTGCATTGCACCACAACGGGACAAAACGAGATATTGAATATTAATGAGCTTTGAAAGCTATTAAATATACTTGCAGAATGTGCTTTCAACAACCCATTACCGACCATCAGGGAAAAAGTGTTGAGACATTTCACGAAAACTAGCGCTTTCTAGCACAGAAGTCCCATTCCGTGACGGAAAAAGGATCTTGGTTTTTCATGGTACAGCGGGCTCAATTGTAACCATCGGTTTTGTCACTAAACGGACCCTCGCACTGGAAAAACCTGTTTGACGAGAGAAAACAAGATTGATTAGTCCAGAGGTTCAGTCTGCGGCGGCTTCAAAGAGTTGACGCGATTCGAGCAGAGCCTACTTTTCTCCTCCTCAGTAAAGAAAAAGACAAAAGGAGGCTCTGCTCGCAGGGTGCGGCAGAGCGTATTCTTATGCAAATTAATTACCTAGAGTTCGACCTCGCGCACATCATCACTTGGTTTACTTTGAAATGTTCTATTTTTCTTCCTTTCTTTCAACAGTTTTGCTCATGTTTCTGCCAATGCTCCAATTCCATATGTTCGTCCTAAAATGACTCCGAAAGGTATTTAATGGCGCTCAGCATGAACTGCTGTAGAGTATATTATAAAGCACGTATTTTGATTGGTTTTCACCTTTGGTCTATTACAGGACAGATGCATAGGTTACGTCATTAAAAACTTATAATGATATAAAACAAATAGATTCCATGTTGCCGTGCTTCTGTTCATTAATAGATCACATAAGACGTCAAAATGCCGTAAAAACATCAGTAACACACTCGGTTATCGCTTTGTTTGCCACTTTTTTGTTCTTACCACATTTTGACGTCCTCTGTGATCTATTACCAGAAACCCATAAGGGTTGAAACGTGTAACGCGCGTTCACAGCTTCCGAATATTCAGTGCGAACTGATTGGTTGAACGTTTCAGTGCTAAGTACCATATTTGGAAACCCCTCGCTCTCGTTCCAAATATGGTACTTAGCAAATTGGAATATTCAGAAGCTTGTTTCCCAGCACTCACAAGGGGCCGTTACACGTTTCAACCCTTATGGGTTTCTGCTATTACTGAACAGCTAGACACCCGGCAACATGAAATTTATTTGTTATCACGTTTTTTCTGCCTTAACTAGCCACTTTCCCATTTTCACTTTATTAATTCCCAAGTTTTGTAGCTGAGCATGAACGCTATCCCAATTGGGAAGAATGTGTATTAAGTGAATCTAAATTGGTTAGAGCAGAAAAAAGTCAATTGAAGGGGCGATTAGTTAAACAGATTTAAAGTGGGGCTTTAAACAACGCGTATTAAGTCATATTTTGCCCAATTAAAGTATATAAAGGGTTTTCATTATCGAAGAGTGTCGAGGAAGCAAGCCTGGAAAAGGAGAGGAAATGTTGAAATACGCGTTACACTTGGTTTAAATGAACGACCTTATCAATTAAGTCGTTGATTTCTCCCCTTCGGAGAGTAACACAAATCTGTAAGTACTTTACTTGTACAACTTTGACCTTTCTAGAAATTATTAAGAAGCTTAAAAGTAAAGACATTTACAAGAACAAAGATGGGAGAGAACAAAAAGTTGAATGGCCAAGAACAGCAAGTCCGCACGTGCATTATACACTTGAGTAGTGCATGCCTTTGCTGTAAAAGGATCTATTCTCTTTCCCTGAGGCCGAGATTCTTTCGTTCAGCCTCTCGAATAACCACCTCTAGTTGGTTAAAAGATATATGCAGTAGTACTCGGGCCATGTTTAGCAACCGGTGGCAACCACTTTAAATGCAAATTTCTGCGGCCAGTTCACACAGAGGCCAGGCTTCCATGATTGGTTTACGTCTGCGTTCATCATGTTTCTTCAAGTAGCTTTTAGTCGAGTTTCTAGAGATTGATCGTCAAAGATCATTGCATGCTGTGAATTATTTTCCACTAACACTTTTCAATGTGTAGGTGTGGGTCACATAAATCTTGAGATGGCCAGACATCCCTGCCTTGAAGTACAAGATGACGTGTCATTCATTGCTAATGACATTACATTAGAGAGAGGTAGACATAAAACTAAAACACGAAGTCTTGACTGTACGATCTTGGGTGGGGATAAGTAAAGTGAAAGCCTGCAAAAGTCATTTTCAATGCCGGAGCCTTTTTATTCGAAAAAGCTAGTGTTTTAATACGTTTTCCAGATGAGAAAGAAGAAACTTATCGGGAAGTTACATTTACTTTTAAACGCCTTCCTTTAGAAGATAAAGGCTAAATTGCATAAGACCTTTTTGAGTTTTTTTTTTTCCAATTTTCAGGTCAAAAAGAATTTCTTATAATCACTGGACCTAACATGGGTGGCAAGTCCACGTACATCAGACAGGTTTGCAATAATAATATGGTTGCCGGGAGTATGTATAATTTAACCCTTGAAAACGCAAGTTCCGACCCTTTCATTTATCGCTTACAGTTTCTCCAATGTCGTCATCACAACACGCGTCCACCCCTTTCATGAACACGATTAGAGAAAAGATTTTTACCATATTATTACCAAGCTGTGTGGCGTTCTTTACACCCTATCATGATCCCATGAGCAGGAGCTTGCCTCTCCCATACAAGCCCTATGAGTCAACCTCTGCGCATATCTTTCTATTTTTAGAACGCCACAAGTTCTTCGGCTCTGCACGCACTGTTTAGAGTGGCCAATCAGAATAAAATTTTTGTGACACGAAGACAAAAAGAGCAAAAACAACGTACGCAAATTGTGCAAATTGATGTAAATGTGAGTCCCCGGCCAAAGGGTTAGTTCTAAAAACAGAAAGTTACACGCAATGGTTGACTCAGTCAAGGCCTTGTGCATGGGAAGACCTTAGACAGCAATGAGATTGTTGACCAGCGGTTTTCGTTAAAACAATGGGTTGGTACTTTAAGTAGTGTTATTAAAGTGTATCATAATAGTATGTAATTATATCATGGATGTATTAAAGCCTTAAATTGTTATATATAAAGGTATATACCAGTGAATTTCCATGTATACCCATATATATTCATGTATACCCATGTATATCCATGTATACCCATGTATCTCCATGTATACCTATGTATATCCATGTATACCCATATATATTCATGTATACCCATGTATATCCATGTATGCCCATGTATGTCCATGTATACCCATATATATTCATGTATACCCATGTATGCCCATGTATGTTCATGTATACCCATATATATTCATGTATACCCATGTCTATCCATGTATGCCCATGTATGTTCATGTATACCCATATATATTCATGTATACCCATGTATATCCATGTATGCCCATGTATGTTCATGTATACCCATATATATTCATGTATACCCATGTATATCCATGTAACCCATGTATGTCCATGTATACCCATGTATATCCATGTATAACCATGTTTGTCCATGTATACCCATGTATATCCATGTATAACCATGTATTTCCATGTATACCCATATATATTCATGTATACCCATGTATGCCCATGTATACCCATGTATATCCATGTATACCCATGTATGTCCATGTATACCTATGTATATCCATGTATACCCATATATATTCATGTATACCCATGTATATCCATGTATGCCCATGTATGTCCATGTATACCCATATATATTCATGTATACCCATGTATGCCCATGTATGTTCATGTATACCCATATATATTCATGTATACCCATGTATGCCCATGTATGTTCATGTATGCCCATGTATGTTCATGTATACCCATATATATTCATGTATACCCATGTATATCCATGTATGCGCATGTATGTTCATGTATACCCATATATATTCATGTATACCCATGTATATCCATCTAAGCCCATGTATGTCCATGTATACCCATGTATATCCATGTATAACCATGTTTGTCCATGTATACCCATGTATATCCATGTATAACCATGTATTTCCATGTATACCCATATATATTCATGTATACCCATGTATGCCCATGTATACCCATGTATATCCATGTATAACCATGTATGTCCATGTATAACCATGTATGTCCATGTATACCCATGTATATCCATGTATGTCCATGTATACCCATATATATTCATGTATACCCATGTATATCCATGTATGCCCATGTATGTCCATGTATACCCATGTATATCCATGCATAACCATGTATGTCCATGTATACCCATATATATATTCATGTATACCCATGTATGCCCATGTATGTTCATGTATACCCATATATATTCATGTATACCCATGTATATCCATGTATGCCCATGTATGTTCATGTATACCCATATATATTCATGTATACCCATGTATATCCATGTTTGCCCATGTATGTTCATGTATACCCATATATATTCACGTATACCCATGTATATCCATGTATGTCCATGTATACCCATATATATTCATGTATACCCATGTATATCCATGTATGCCCATGTATGTCCATGTATACCCATGTATATCCATGCATAACCATGTATGTCCATGTATACCCATGTATATCCATGTATAACCATGTATTTCCATGTATACCCATATATAATCATGTATACCCATGTATATTCATGTATACCCATGTATGTCCATGTATACCGATATCTATTCATGTATACCCAGGTATATCCATGTATGTCCATGTATACCCATATATATTCATGTATACCCATGTATATCCATGCGTACCCATATATATTCATGTATACCCATGTAAATCCATGTATACCAATATATATTCATGTATACCCATGTATATCCATGTAAGCCCATATATGTCCATGTATACCCATGTATATCCATGTATAACCATGTATGTCCATGTATACCCATGTATATATATCTATAACCATGTATTTCCATGTATACCCATATATATTCATGTATACCCATGTATGCCCATGTATACCCATGTATATCCATGTATAACCATGTATGTCCATGTATACCCATGTATATCCATGTATAACCATGTATGTCTATGTATACCCATATATATTCATGTATACCAATGTATATCCATGTATACCCATGTACGTCCATGTATACCCATGTGTATCCATGTATAACCATGTATGTTCATTTATACCCATGTATGTCCATGTATACCCATGTATGTCCATGTATACCCATCTACATCCATGTATAACCATGTATAGCCATGTATATGCATGTATATCCATGTATGCCCATGTATATCCATGTATAACCACGTATGTCCGTGTATACCAATATATATTCATGTTTACCCATGTATAACCATGTATAGCTGTGTATATCTATGTTTACCCATGTATCTCTATGTGTACCCATGTAAATCTATGTATAACCTTGTATATCCATGTATACCCATGTATATCCGTGTATAACCATGTATTTCCATGTATACCCATGTATATTCATGTATACCCATGTATGCCCATGTATACCCATGTATATCCATGTATAACCATGTATGTCCATGTATACCCATATATATCCATGTATAACCATGTATGTCCATGTATACCAATATATATTCATGTATACCCATGTATAACCATGTATAGCTATGTATATCTATGTATACCCATGTATCTCTATGTGTACCCATGTTAATCTATGTATAACCTTGTATATCCATGTATACCCATGTATGTCCATGTATAACCATGTTTACCGATGTATGTCCATGTATAACCATGTACACCCATGTATGTCCATGTATACCCATGTATATCCATGTATAACCATGTATAGCTATGTATATCCATGTATATCCATGTATATCCATGTACAGCCATGTATTTCCATGTATACATATGTTCAGCCATGTATATCCATGTATATCCATGTACAGCCACGTATATTCATGTCTGTCCATGTATACCCATGTATATCCATGTATAACCATGTTCAGCCATGTATATCCATGTATATCCATGTACCGCCATGTATATCCATGTATACCCATATATCTCTATGTATACCCATGTATATCCATGTATAACCGTGTATATCCATGTATACCCATGTATACTCATGTATAGCCATGTATATCCATGTATACCCATATATATCCATGTATACCCATGTATACCCAAGTATACCCATGTATATTCATGTATAGCCATCTATTGCCATGTTTTTCCATGTATAGCCATGTATATCCCTGTAGAGCCATGTATATCCATGTAAAGCGATGCAGTTCCATGTATACCCATCTATATCAATGTATACCCATGTATGTCGATGTATACCCATGTGTACCCATGTATATTCATTTATATCCATGTATATCCATGTATACACATGTATATATATGTATACTCTTGTACAGTCATGTATTTCCATGTATATCCATGTACCGCAATGTATGCCCATGTATATCCATGTATACCCATGTATATACATGTATACCCATGTAGTATCATGTATATCCATGTATATCCATGTATATCCATGTATACCCATCTATATCCTTGTTTAGCCACGTATTTCCATGTACACCCATGTATATCCATGTATAACCATGTATTTCCATGTCTATCGATGTAGAGCCTTGTATATCCATGTATATCCGTGTACAGCCACGTATTTTCACGTATACTCATGTATATCCATGGATACCCATGTATGTCCATGTATATCCTTGTATATCCATGTTTTGCCATGTATATCCATGTATACCCATGTACAGCCATGTATCTCCATGTATATTCATGTTTATCCATGCATACCCACGTATATCCATGTATACCCATGCATATCCATGTTTACCCATGTATATCTAAGTACAGCCGTGTATAGCCGTGTGCAACAGTGTGTATCCATGTATAGCCATGTATCACATGGATATGTATTCATGGATAATCATGTACAACCATGTTTATCCATGTATAGCTGTGTAGTATCATATATGTCCATATATTTCCATTTAAAACCATGTATTTTCATGCTGTCCTTGTATATCTATTTATAACCATATATATCTATGTATAGCCTCTTATTATCATATATATCATATATATGCATGTACACCCAAGTACATCTATGTATAGACGTGTATTACCCTGCATATAACCATAATTTCCTTTCTACAGGGACGACCATTTGGAATGCGCTGCTAGACCAGCTAAATCAATTGCCTTCTATAAATGGTTTAAGAAAGCAAATAAAATCTTTCACGTTTGCATCGGCAAAAACTGATTAAATTAAGCAATTTTTGTAAAAAGTATGTTAAGGTCATTGATTTTTAAACTTAGGTATCTTTGTATATTATACACGGCTTTTAGGTAAAACAGATTTTCTATGTAAAATACGTATGTAAATTTGGTGAAATTACCGTGTTTAACTAACGTTCTCCTATCCTATCTATCTATCTATCTATCTATCTATCTATCTCTGATATACTTAACCATGAGATCTTGATAAAGAAATTAGAATACTTTGGCTTTGATCACTCAGCAGTTGCCATTTTCCATTCGTATTTGTCAAATCGCAAGCAACAGTTTAGTGTGAATGGAACATCTTCTAAGCTTCTAGATATTTCGTGTGGCGTATCACAAGGCTCAATATTACGACCCCTTTTATTTTTAATGTATATAAATATTTCTTCGGCGAAATGTGACGCGTGAGTATTTTTCCAAAATAAGCAATAAACACAAGCACAAAGTTAACAAGTAAATAAAAGTTTGGGAATGACTGTATTTTCTCCTGTAAACTTTATAGGGAGCTTCAAACTTTACCAACATTTGTCCAAGGACAACAACTAATAACGTCTTATTAAGCATGTCGAAAGCATTTATAATGTCGGAATCAGGATAATTGGTATTGATTAAGGTAATGTTTATGTAATGATAATGATATATCTGCCCGGAAATCGAGCGTATCTATCTGTCTGCTTCAATTATTAAGTTTGTTCATCTTTTGTCCCGAAGATCTTTATAGCCAATAGCCAATCAGTTTACGTTTGATCAATGTATGTCTATAAGATAAGAGAACAATGGGTTGTAGTTTAGTCAGTCAGAGACATGAACTTATGGTGTACGCCATCGGAGAAATTGTAAAACAATCGAGGAAAGCGACAGTGTGGGTTCCTTACTTATTCCCCATAACAAAAACCTAAGTTTTCGGGTGCTTAGTATAATTGCTTTTAAACCAAAACGGTTATCGACACTGGGCATCAGCTTTGACCATAGATCGTGGGCATTTAAGCCCTTGCTTACCCCCACCCCCCTTCTCCTCAACAAGATTCAAGATTCAAGAGTTGAAGCCAGATCGCGAGCCCAAAAAAATATTCCAAGAAGAAATTTATTATGTTCACCTCCACCCACACACGCAGAGACGGATTTCTAAGTTTTGCCACTACTTAAAATTTTATTGACATCATTCATTCAACAGAAAATATGGCCATTACCGAAGGAACTACGCCCGTAAAATAACACCTTTTTTGTAGTGGGATAATAAATCTCTTATTCGATGGTCTAACATATAAGGCCATTCTCTCCGTTGAGCATTGTCTGACCGACCCCAATTTTTGGAATTTTCAAAAAAAAAAAAAAAAGGGTAACGGTGTTTTAAAACCATTTTAATGTTGCATAGGAGTTTCAGGGGTTGATCCTTTTTCCCACGCTGTCTTAAGTTTGCAACAACATCCACCAACTTTTCAGCCATATTCATTTTGGGTTCACGTTTTGTTTGTTTTCCGGGCTCCACAGCTATGATGCTGGGGTAGCGGGACTCCGATTCCGAGACTGCCCAGGAAACGCATTTGACGCTAAACGAAAAAAAAAGGAGGATGGGCTAATACTCGCGGACATTTTGCTCACTTCTCGCAAAATGCTTTGCAACTCTCAAAATATCCGCGCGTATTATATGTTAAACCATCGAATAAGATGTGTTTATCACGCCGTCTGAAAAACAACAAAATATACCAGCAAAAGCTCGAGAATGAGCAAGAGTAGAATCTTCTCTCAATGCAGCAAAGCACAAGGAATAAATTTGGAAACAAGCAAAAATAAGATACGAGAATGCGTTGATCGAGCCGTGTCTCCAAAGCTGCGATTGCTAATTCTGCTGTCGTACTTAGCATCATCAGCAGAATAGCGCACGATTGCAAATTTGTTTGGTGTATCTCCACCTTTTGTTTGCACTTGTGTTAAAGTGTGTGCTGCAATTGTCAACAAACTGAAGTCGCGGTTTATCACGTTACCTAAAGGAGAATATTTTAAAGAAGTCATGCGCATTTACAAAGACAGATGGGGATTTCCAATGTGTGCTGATACGATGGACGGTACTCATATTCTTGTAATTGCCCCACCGACCGACCATGACGACTTCGTGGATCTCAAAGGCTACCACATCATTCTTATGCAAACAGTTGTTGACTATGAAATGATATATGAAATATGGTGAACTGCGGATGTGAAATCAAGTTAAACTATGATCCTGGCAGTTATGAACGCAATTTTAGCAATTGCGTAGGGATGAGCGCGCATGGGTGTGTATGAATATAAATGGGTATCCATGGGTATAAATGGCTTAAGGCTTTACATGAATATACATGGTATACATAAGCATGCATAGATATACATGGCTGTACAAGGATATACGTGGCTGTACATGGACAGAAAAGAATATACATGGGTATACATCGGTATACATGGATATACATAGGCATATATGGGTGTACATGGCTGTACATGGATATACATGGATGTACACGGATACAAATGCCTGTACATGGATATACAGAGCTGTACATGGTTATACATGGATGTACATCGATAGACATGGGTATACATGGATATACATGGCTGTACATGGATATACATGCCTTTACATGGAAATACATGGATATACATGGCTGTACATGGATATATATGATAATACATGAATATCCATGGGCATATATGGATATACATGGTTGTACATGGATATACATGCCTGTATGTGGATATACACGGGTATACATGGATATACATGGCTGTACATGGATATACACGATAATATATGGGTATCCATAGGTATACATGGACATACATGGCTGTATATGGATATTCATGGATATACAAGGGTGTACATGGATATACATGGATGTACATGGCTGTACATGGATATACATGGCTGTACATGGGCATACATGGATATAAATTCGTATACATGGAAATACATGGCTGTACATGGGCATACATGGTTATACATGAGTATACATAGAAATGCATGGGTAAACATGGATATACATGGCTGTACATGGATATACACGATAATATATGGGTATACATAGCTATACATAGACATACATGGCTGTATATGGATATTCATGGATATACACGAGTGTGCATGAATATATATGGATATACATGGCTGTACATGGATATACATGGATATACATGGCTGTACATGGATATACATGGATATAAATGGCTGTACATGGATATACATGATAATACATGAATATACACGGGTATACATGAGTATACATGGGTACACATGGATATACACGATTATACATGGGTACACATGGATATACACGATTATACATGGGTACACATGGATATACACGATTATACATGGATATACATGGGTATACATAGAGATATATGGGTATACATGGATATACATGGCTGTACATGGATATACATGGATATACATGGCTGAACATGGATATACATGGAAATACATTGCTGTACATGGATATACATGGATATACATGGCTATACATGGTTATACATGGATATATATGGGTATACATGGACAGACATGGGTATACATGGACATAAATGGGTATACATGGACATACATGGTTATACATGGATATACATGGGTATACATGAACATACATGAGTATACATGGATATACAAGGTTATACATAGATTTACATGGGTACACATAGAGATACATGGGTATACATGGATATACATGGCTATACATGGTTATACATGGATATATATGGGTATACATGAACATACATGGGCATACATGGATATACATGGATATACATGGCTATACATGGTTATACATGGATGTAGATGGGTATACATGGACATACATGGGTATACATGGACATACATGGTTATACATGGATACACATGGGTATACATGGACATACATGGGTATACATGGATATACATGGGTATACATGAATATATATAGCTATACAGGGACATACATGGTTATACATGGATACACATGGGTATACATGGACATACATGGGTATACATGGATATACATGGGTATACATGAATATATATGTGTATACATGGACATACATGGGTATACATGGACATACATGGTTATACATGGATATACATGGGTATACGTGAATATATATGGGTATGCATGGATATACATGGGTATACATGAATATATATGGGTATACATGGACATACATGGTTATACATGGATATACATGGGTATACATGGGCATAAATGGTTATACATGAATATATATGGGTATACATGGAAATACATGGTTATACACGGATATACATTGGTATACATGGACATACATGGTTATACATGGATATACATGGGTATACATGGACATACATGGATATACATGGGTATACATGAATATATATGGGTATACATGGATTTACATGGGTATTCATGAATATATATGAGTATGCATGGATATACATGGTTATACATGGATATACATGGTTATACATGGATATACATGGGTATACATGGACATACATGGTTATATATGGACATACATGGTTATACATGGATATACATGGGTATACATGGACATACATGGTTATACATGGATATACATGGGTATACATGGACATACATGGTTATACATGGATACACATGGGTATACATGAATATATATGGGTATACATGGATTTACATGGGTATTCATTAATATATATGGGTATGCATGGATATACATGGGTATACATGAATATATATGGGTATACATGGACATACATGGTTATACATGGATATACATGGGTATACATGGGCATTAATGGGTATACATGAATACATATGGGTATACATGGAAATACATGGTTATACATGGATATACATTGGTATACATGGACATACATGGTTATACATGGATATACATGGGTATACATGGACATACATGGGCATACATGGATATACATGGGTATACATGAATATATATGGGTATACATGGATTTACATGGGTATTCATGAATATATATGGGTATGCATGGATATACATGGTTATACATGGATATACATGGTTATACATGGATATACATGGGTATACATGGACATACATGGTTATATATGGACATACATGGTTATACATGGATATACATGGGTATACATGGGCATACATGGGTATACATGGGCATACATGGGTATACATGAATATATATGGGTATACATGGAAATACATGGTTATACATGGATATACATGGGTATACATGGACATACATGGTTATACATGGATATACATGGGTATACATGGACATACATGGTTATACTTGGATACACATGGGTATACATGGACATACATGGGTATACATGGATATACATGGGTATACATGAATATATATGGGTATACATGGAAATACATGGTTATACATGGATATACATGGGTATACATGAACATACATGAACATACATGGATATACATGGGTATACATGGACATACATGGTTATACATGGATATACATGGGTATACATGGACATACATGGATATACATGCCTGTATGTGTGTATACATGGGTATACATGGCTGTACATGGATACAGATGGACAAACATGGGTATACATGTGTATACATGGACATACATGGGAATACATGGATATACATGGAAATACACCGGTATACAGAGAGATATATGGGCATAGATGGATATACATGTATATACTTTGCTATAGCTACCTATATATGCTGATATACCTCTTTTATATAATTTATGCGCTTTATGATACACTTTAATAACCCTACTTAAAGTACATACCAAACAATGGTTTGCTGGGGGTGCTCTGTCTCGCCGGCTCAGAAAACCTGGTTGTGGTCATTGTGATTTAAGGTTTTTCTTGTGCATAGGGAGGCTACCAGTCATGCACTCCTGACCATATAGATTGGCAACCTCGTTCCCAGGCCTTGTTTGTTGTTGAGAACAACGACAAAGGAGGCAGAGAAGAGACACCCTGGGAACGAGGTTGATGGTTACAATTCCATGTCCAAGTACACTAAATGAAAAATCTCCTTAAAATTCCTTACGCAATACAGTACTCAACATCATCTGCCAACACAACACATCAATACTAGTTACTTTATATAGTCTACCGTCAATATCTGTTACTCCTCGTCACCATCCGTTATTTTACGTTACTAGTCATTGCCACTCATCACTAGACTTTACTACACATCACTACCCCGTTATTACACGTCACTAGCAGTCGCTACTCGTCACTAGACGTTACTAAACAGCACGGTTGATGGTAATCTGTTAAGCTTGGAATTATAATAACGAATTTGTAATCATGGTGTAAAAAGTTACCGTTCTTGTTTATATGTACGGTATTCAACCAAGAGTTTCGTTCTCAAAACTATCAAGGCTATGCGAGCAATTGGGATGGATACCTAAAAACAAGGGTGTGAGAAATCGTTTGTTGGGACCAATATATACGGCTTGGAAAAACACTAGTGTAGTCAAGTCACACTTGCTGTGTGCTATTGAAACGTCTGCGTTTTCGGGCGGTGAGGTCAAGTCGTACATTTGCTATTTCTATCCAATAGTATCGTAAGGCAATAGTGTCTGAAAAGAAATTAAATGAAATTTTATTTAACATCTGTTGCCCAGTCGCCCGAGCCGAGGCTTATGAGAAGAACGCTTGCCTGTACCGAAACGGTACCGGGTATTCAAAGGTTGTCCTTATTTTAAATCAATCTATGTTTTAGTGCATTCCCCGCTAACCTAGGATATTAGTTTGGAGGGCTGGGTTAGTGGCAAATGGTTCCTGATTCGCGTTTCGTGAAAGCTTTCCCTTTTTTAATTATTTCCTCGCAGACAGGGGTGATAGTGCTGATGGCCCAGCTTGGCTGCTTTGTACCATGTAGCTCGGCCGAGATCTCCATCACTGATTCTATTTTAGCCCGTGTGGGGTCTGGAGATAGCCAATTGAAAGGAGTCTCCACCTTCATGTCAGAAATGTTGGAGACTGCATCAATTTTGAGGGTAAATAACGTTGTTTGTTTCTTGAACACTTCTCGCAGTTTCTTCGAAACTGTTGAGCACGAAAAACATTGAACATGGAAATATTGGAATACACACAGGTACACATGTTTGCGTCTCAGACATTTTCTGTTGAACGCTATTTTGCTTCCCATGTGCATTGCTTAGTAAATAATGGGCTGCGTTATTTTTGGTACCCTTTGCACCTCTTTGTTTGTTTGTTTGTTTTTCGCATGCGTGAAGCCTGGTGGGGAAACATGAGCACAGAGCCGAGAGAAAATAAACCTTTTACCTCCTCCGATGAACTTTCGCTATGTGGCTTTCTTTAATTTGGACTAGTCCTATCCCACGAATCCGTCTTCTTGAGAAGAAGTGGTTCTTTATTGCCGTGGCTTCTTCAAAATTACGCCCTGTTCCGGAGGCCTTTCACGTGGGACGCAATGATAAAAATTGGTACTGTCCACGAGTTCTATCAACCGCGAAAAAAGTTCTTGCACTGATCAGGTTGTATGTTTGGTATTGTCCAAGTTTAGATCGAGACCTTCTCTGCTCTTTTTCAGTCTGCCACAGACAATTCACTCATCATTATTGATGAACTCGGAAGAGGCACTTCTACTTACGATGGCTTTGGACTCGCTTGGGCCATATCACAGTAAGATTCCAATGCTTCATATATATTTGTCTTCTTAGATTTTTTGTTGATTTTGCTTTTTGTGTGTTTGATTAGTTCGAGTTTCTAAGGCGTGTAACATCTCTATGTCTCTAAGCATTTTGTAGGAGTTTCGGAGGTTAAACATAACGCTCTATAACTGTTTGTTCGACTTAAATTTTCAAGGCGTTGGAGTAATCTCCACTTCTGGCTACCAGCAGACACTCGGACACGCCTTGGGCAAAATGAGCCGTTTTTAAGGCATATAAAAAGGCTTGTACATGAAAATTAATTTGCTAAGCTTTTTTTAGAGCAGTTGAGTGTCAAAAGTAATGTCTCATTCGCTGTGGTTTTACATATTACGCGCGAAATTAGCTTAAGACTTCGGCCAATCAGAGATAAAAGCCGAGGGGTTTGTGACTTGCTCCCCTCTGTTTTTTCCCTCCCTTGGCAACGGCTGCATGTTTTTTATTCTGTCTTGTGATTGGGTCATTAAATTGCTTGCGTCTGCTTTAACTGGTCGATTGAAAACTGATCAAGAAGCTCTGCATTTCTCTTTCAGATACATTTCCACTAAGATTCGTTGTTTCTGCTTATTTGCCACCCATTTCCATGAGCTTACCTCTCTTGCCGATGAAGTGTCTACCGTCAGAAACCTACATGTGACAGCTATGACGTCTAGTGGAACTCTCACACTCCTGTATAAAGTTAAACCCGGTAAGATGATCAATAAATTCCATTCGATGTGAACAGATATTAGCTGGATAAGTTTAAAACAGGTGCATTGCTGGCCATTTTTGCAGCTCGAGGGCGATCTTTCAAGCTGTCATCCATGGTTTCGGGTTATTTTCTGTTCGGTTGTTTGCTTGCGTGCCATCTACTAAAATCACATTGAAAAGCTTACAGTTTTCTTCCGTATGTTTTTCTTTGCACTCGGCGCTTTTCCTTTCCTCTCGTATCCTTCGTTTTCCGATATTGTGGGGGCCGCCAGATTACACCAAATATACATGGAAACCCCCTTCAAGGCTCATTTCTTTGAACAGTTTAACTGCTACAAATTTGGCAGTAAAGAAAGCGGAAGATTTCTTCAGTAACAACCATCGTACGAGTTCTTGCGCCTTGCATGTGTCCTCCGTCCCATTTGCGCATATAGCCCATTTGCGCTCCTGCCTTTATTTGCTCAAACCAGTTTCAAAACTTTTAAGGAACTCTACTGGAAAATGATAAGCAGGTCAAGCTGAGACCCTTTGCAAAAATATAAATTTTCCGGGCGGATTCCGAGCTAACTTCACAACTGGGAAAATGTTTAAGGTCAAGGTTGAAATTGTTGAAAGTGGTTTGTGCCACGATAAGATGGTGTGTTCTTTTGTTGATTTTCTGCTATATTTTTGTTATTAGTATTATTTCTTGTGCTTATTCCATTGTAATAATGTACTTATGGGTCTAAAGCAGGATAAAAAAAACCTCTTGCAGGTGTTTGCGATCAGAGCTTTGGTATTCATGTCGCAGAACTGGCGCACTTTCCAACGAGTGTCATTGAAGTATGTTTGTTTCACTTATGGTATTTTTGTTTACTTCGGTTCAGTGGTCTGGAATTAGTTTTCAGTTTGTGAAATGTATAGTTTAAAATCCGTCAACTATTTCTTTTGTTTGTCATGATCGGTGACGCGTGTCACAACATGTCGAGGTCGAGGTCGAGGTCGAGGTCTGCGCGCTGAATCCTTGGTTCTTTGGTTTTGCAAGGAAAGGAAAGGAAAGGAAAGACACTTTATATAAGTGTCTAGTCGTTCTAGCGCTGGAGCGCTAATTGGGGACACTGTAAACTGAAATGAGCAATGAAAGTAAATCAAGTCAAATGTCAAATGTTGGTTTTTGAGGAGAGGGGAAACCAGAGTACCCGGAGAAAACCTCTCGGTACAGAGTAGAGAACCAACAAACTCAACCCACATATGACGCCGAGTCCGGGAATCGAACCCGGGCCACATTGGTGGGAGGCGAGTGCTCTCACCACTGCGCCATCCCTGCACCCCAGATTTTTATGCGGTGGTAGTGTTATGCAATAAATGTGTTGCGATCCACGATCGGACCAATAGTGTTGGCAGATGTTGTGTCA
>NC_090888.1:53359128-53361628 GCF_036669925.1 Montipora capricornis
GTTTAGGCATTGTTTCATCTTTCAACATCGGGCAAAACCAAATCAACTCCATTCTCAGAGGGCACTGGGGAAAGAGGCTAGAAGAAAAAACTTGCATTAATCCAATTCTTCCAAGGTAATCTTTACAGAATAAGATTGTTGAAGGAACACTTTTGAGTGCCAACCTTAAGCCTTTTAAAAACAAGCGCAAACAATATTAATAGTCTTTAAATTCACAAAATGTCAAACAGCACATCTTATTCTCATATTCAATTAGCTTAGGCCGCAATATTCCTTAAAACTATGCAGAACTATTTACCATAAAATGTGGAACATTTCCTGCCTATCTAAATATGCTGCAAAAGGGCTCCAAAAAGCAACCAGTTAAGTTTTTAGATAAAGATACACAATACCTAAAAAATAAATTATTTGATGTGATCAAGACGTTGAATGACCAAGCAATAAATAAATGGCAGCAATGTATGTTAGGTTCACAAAAAGGGAAAAAAATATTCCTCAACTGATGTTTCAATATGCATATTTTCAATTAATTTTCTATCAACAACTCAAGAGACTGACTTTTCACTGGCATTGATTTACATTTCCATGATAAGTTTTAAAGTGAATCTGGCAACCACAGTGCCCTATGAAATTGGAAATAACTTAAACAAACTCTTTAAACTAACATTTTACAAGGGACACCATTGTTAATGCCCTGCGAAGAACAAAGAATAAATTGAAAAAAGAGTTGGTCTGGAGTTTATCCACAATAGACAGTTATTGGCTGCATTCACCAATGTAGAGAACAAACACATCAAGTTTCTTCTCAAGCAACCAGGTGTTCAAGGAGCTATTCAATTTCCAAAGAACTATGGTAGTGTACAACAGTACCAGGGTAAATTTGGGTACGTGGCCTGAAACTGAAACTTGTGGAGCCAAACAACTTGTTGAGCTTAGTACTTAAACTGGGTAGATAATTATGTCTACAAATATTGTCTATTCAACCAACAGTTTCTCCTAATTTTGTGTATCATTCACTTGTTGGTTCCTTAATTAAAAAAATCGCTAATTCAATTAAGGATTCAAGTCCTTTCAAATCATCAAAGTTACTTTGCGCCACCAGGAACAAACGAAAAAATACAAGCAATGAAGACAAACTGCTCAAAAATGCACGACTCCCTTTGAAACAGCAAAACGGGCAAGGGATCCTGAAGTCACTAAAAAGTCCTGCATGCTACGTAGATGTTTGCAGAACGATCGCAAGTTCTAATCACTGAAAGAAAACTCCACTCCAGATCTGATAGATGATGGTCGTGCAAGACTCGCCAAGCACGTGGAACACCCAACAGGATTGTTTGTTGTTTGGCACAGCAGATGAACGAAAATTTTTTCCCCTCACTATTAAGTTCCAACCCGATAAGACCAATCTTGCCCAAATACAACAACAATTTGGGCAGCAGGCAAGCTCATCACAAGCCATCGAAGTTGGCATAAAGCAGCATAGCGCTTCACCTGAAGTTCGATCATGATGGACACAAACAAGAGCTGAAAAAACTTCATATGGTCAGACGGCCAAATGCGATTGACCCAACACTCATTAGAGCGGCTCAGTTATCGGACATCAAAGTGCTGAACAAACCAAGGGATTTCGTCGTAAAAATGTTCACTCAGCAACGTCTTCTTCCTCCACAGAATAAAGTTCAAAGGCGATCCTGGTTTTTAATCACATGCTAGACCAATTCATAAATTGGATAAAGTGGATTGGCAAAGTGATTGTCAGAACAATGCGTCATTTCTGTCCCGCTGAGTTCAAAGAAGCGACGGTCAAGAGAGTCACAAAAGAAGGCTGAGCGAATGTCCACCGATCTAACCAATCCGAATGTAAACAATTGGCGTGACGTTGAATAGCACAAGGATAGCACAGTTTTTCCCGCTCACTGAATTCTGATTGGTCAGTTTAAATTTCAGTAGCTCTCGCCGTATGCAAGGCTGTAGCAAAAAGGCAAGAAATGACAGATATGTCCAGAAATAGTTGATTGATTGGTTGATCAGTTTATTTACCCCTCTTGCAGCTACAGCTTAATTACAAGGGCACCAGCAACTATATTATTGATATTTATAAGTACATCATCCGTTCAGTCCTGGTAACTACTTAAACACTGCTATTTACAACAGAGCCAGAGCGAAGAGAATACCCATGGTGGGTTTCAGGGGGAATGGGTATTATGTTTGAAAGAAAACCTTCTGCATTAACTTTTGGCATGATTTTTCCCGCCTTTGACCTGTCACGAAGTGTCCCCTTGCCCTTTTTCCCAACTTCAACATCACAGACATTTAACTTCACACAAAGTGTCCCCAAAATGCTTCTCCTCAAGTGAGGTACTGCATTGACCCTGACCCAAAAATAACGTTGTTCTTACGCAATCATTTTTGCATTAATAAACATGGCCGCTAATCACGTGGGTTAAAACCTAGAATATTCAGTTCAGGGCTTTTTCATTTGTTTAGATTCTGACGCTGG